>NC_064228.1:4020833-4330000 GCF_023101765.2 Spodoptera frugiperda | reverse complement strand
AACAAATACTTTTGACGATATATAGGTTTGAAATATCGTTTGACGTCACTTGGTACATTTTATATGTAGTAATGACGTATTTGCTCTCAGTCCTGACAAAAAAATACGTGTCTAATATTATTTCATTGCCTAACGGACGGAGTTATTAGATGTTTCAATTTCTTACCCCGTCATCATCCCTATTCTAATGGT
The DNA here is from genome assembly GCF_023101765.2 of Spodoptera frugiperda. Classification (NCBI taxonomy): domain Eukaryota; kingdom Metazoa; phylum Arthropoda; class Insecta; order Lepidoptera; family Noctuidae; genus Spodoptera; species Spodoptera frugiperda. Next base: position 4,329,808 of record NC_064228.1, on the reverse strand, counting down.
AACCTGGATAATATTAGCCCGTATAAAGGTCTTTATAAAAGGATGTGTGCAATCCAAATGGACACGAGCTCCATAAATTCTTTATTTGCATAACACCAAATTACTCTGAAACGCATCCATATTTTCTGAACATGCCTTTAGTTGTAATTAACTCAATTTTCGCTTAACTAAAGCATGACTGCCAAAACAAATTTCCCTTCAGAAAAAAAGTCTGAATAAGGCATCCCACAACACAGCGTTTGTGATAAATAAAGTGCGATGATACGATAAAAAAGCGGCGCATTGTGTACCCAGCCTTTTGTGCCTTAATCCTAAAATATGCATGGCCGACAAATAATTGAGGATTAATGGCAGATGAGAAGTTATGGGGGCGGTAGGGGGGTGTTTTTGAAAAATGAGTTCCATGGCTTGTGGTTTAGAGTTGTTTTGGCTTTGTATGTGTTTAAATTGGCAATCGATTTATAGGGACTATCAATCTATTTATAAGTTAATCTAGTATCTATACTAATACTTACTAATATTATAAAGCTGAAGAGTTTGTTTGTGTGTTTGTTTGTTTGTTTGAACGCGCTAATCTCAGGAACTGCTGGTTCGATTTGAATAATTCTTTATGTGTTGAATAGTGCATTTATCGAGGAAGGCTATAGGCTATAAAACATCACGCTATGACCAATAGGAGCCAAGCAGAGCGGGTGAAACCGCGCGGAAGTAACTAGTTTATAATAAAAATGTTGTTTTTATTTTCTTTTTTCTTTTTTTAAATCGTTGCTCCACACACATCTTTGCTCCTGCATCGTGGATGCGGTTACAAATATACAAGTTCACATACCCATGACACCCGGACCCGAAACAAAACTTACCTTTACATCCACGTGTGAATATCTACCACAATAAAGCCGGCGACACACCGGCAACTGCAGTGCGACCACGGCGCAGTTTTGTTGTAACCAACGTATTCATGATCGGGAACCGATCGACACGGGTCGTGGTAGCTGTAAAATGCTGCTATTTTGAGGTAGTTTTCTTGTCATATATTGTTTTTGATGTGAAGTATGATGGAATATGGGGCAAACGAGCAGACGGGTCACCTGATGGTTAGCGATCAGCATCGCCCATGGACACCCGCAACACCAGAGGAGTCACAGGAATTTACCAAATAATAATTTTCAATATTAGATTTGAAATTTACAAAAAATATTTTGAGCATCTGATATGGATTGTTTAGTTTTTTTTTTGTGAAATATGGGTTCAAACTGTGAATAGCTTCAGGCAATCGTATTTTAATTATGTATTTTATTAGTTACTTAAAATAATATTCATCGAAAGGTCTAGAAGGTCTAGAAGGAAAAATTTGACCGCATAGCAAATATTTATCATATTTACAATTCTACCACCCCAAAAAACAAATACCATACCATAACAAAACACAACACCCCTAAAAAAATAAATACCGACCATTTATTTAGACCAACCCTTCACCTCAGACGAGTGTTAGCAAAATATTCATAACAGCATTTTAGCGCCGCTCAAGCCTATCAGTACATACTAATGTATGCGCATACATTTGTTTCAGATGTCGTGTCGGCGCCCTATCGCCCAAGTAGGGGCTCTAACACCTATGAAAATGGTTTTAAAAATATAATATAAGGCTTGCCACACGCCTATAATAATAATAATATTCGTAAAGGATTCATTGACCGGACGAGATGTGGTTAAGGGTTGTTTATGGTAAATGTGTTGTTTCTGAGGGTTAGGAGATGCATCTTAAGGGTAGTTTTGTTATCAGACTTGTTGTTGTAGAGAAGGAGACAAAAATCGCTATTCCCGATCTTCCTAAACCCCGGTTCCCCAACAACCCTTAAATTTTTAACCCCTAAAAGCCAGCAACGCACTAGTAACACCCATCCGGTGTTTCGGATGAACATGGGCGGCGGCGATTGCTCATAACTACCATCCATCTATTCGTTTACCTGCTTATACAATAAAAAAATTCTTCAATTGTTTCTCGAGATAAATAGAGTAGAGGCATTTAGATAGATAAGAGGCACAGAACTAAGTTTCCACATGGAATAGAGAGGTAACATGTTGGTAACATATAACATGTCTATATTTTTCTACAAGAGTAGGTTTTCTGAAGTCTTCTTGTAAAATCTTCTTGTAACATAATTAACACAATTTCGGCCCACAATATAATTTTTTTGAATTTCTTTTCGGATCTTAAAGCCGCAGCAAATTTATATGCAGTCCATTCTACAATTAATTTAATCCATTCTACACCGTGAAGAAAGGAACACATCGTAAGGAAACCTGGGCTTCCAATTTCTAATTATAAATTTGAACCCGCATTGAGCAAGTGTCGTGATTAATGCTCAAACCTTCTCCGTGCGAGAAAAGGCCTTTGGTCAGCAGTGGCCACTTATAGGCTGTTGATGTTAATGTGATTCTACAATTACTGAAACCATGTCCTACAACTAAAACAAAAAAAAAACTAAACTATCACTAAGAACAATAACAATTAAGTACATAATACTAAACCCAAGCAACACTAACACGTTACCATCACAACTGAACTTTAACTATAATAGTTACATTTAAAGTTCAAATTACAGTAACAGTTATTTTGTATGTAAATAGACAGTGGAAATAACTGGACGGTTTCGTTGTTACTGTTATTTCTTATTCCAGTTAACGAGTTTAACGTTTTATTGTGTTTCTTGAGTTTAAGTCGTTTGCTGCATGACTGGTATTTCACCATAAAAGTTTAGCCTAAAATTCTTTCTTGTGCGGCGCGTCGCGTTCCGCGCTCAAAGAGCCATCAGATCACCATAGATGGGGCCCAGTAGGGCTGATGCCTGATCCGGAGCTGCGGACTACCTAGCGGGTTTACCGAGGATCCGGCTCGAAGGGCAGAAGTAGGAACGGGGTGGTTTTTAGTCAGTAAGAGTCTGACACTCCCTCCCGCCTCGCTCAAGGCGGGAGAAGTCATTGGATGATTTTCCCCAAAAAATGTTTCTTCTTTACCAATTAATTTATAGTAGTGCCGGCTATTTTATGAACATCTAAAAAAATACACAAAAGCTTTAATTTTTGGTAACAGAAACGTTGCTCCACACTAGGATTTTCTCCTCCTCAGCACATCCACATGACACCCATGTTGCCCCAACAAATTGTGAATCACGGAGCAACACATTTTGCGATTTTTGGATAACTCAGTGTTGCTCCGTACAGGAATCAAACCCGCTACACGTTGCACGACAACCAGTTTCCAAGCAACCGCACTGACCGTACGGTCTTTAATCTAAACTCGACCCGGGTCTTCCAAAACACCATCAAAAATAACTATTATCACCACAATTATAACACCCCAATAAAAATGGACCGTTCTGCCCATTCTGCCCATTCTGCCCAGAATGGTTCTTAAGAATTCCAAACGTGCTCCCCTCGGTCCGTGGTTAGCAATACAACGAGCGACCACATTCTGGAACCATCTGGCTGCTAATAAAGCGATCCCGCGACCACAATCTGGGAATTCTGGATCCTTGGAATCTGGACGTTTCCCGATAATATTTAGTGGGATAGCAAACATTTTTTCTATGTGTAGATATTATTAGCGTTTTGTTTAGGGACATGGTATGGAGAAGTACGCAATTATAGGGATATTTTTAGCAATTCTAGTTTGATGTTTACAAGTGTGATTTTGATTGTGCTGAATAAATTTTCGCTGTTTCAGGTGATTTTTTTCAAAAAATTAATAATAATTGTGATAATTTTATTATAACTTTCGTGAGACATACTAAATTAATTATTATGTTATCGGCTTACTCATGGCACTGTTTGGCTAGGATTTCGATCAGTTCCAAGCCATGCTAGACCAAGACGAAACTACTCGAGTACCTTGTCAAACAGTTACCGTACATTAGTAAGCCAATAGCATGATAATTAATAATTATGATTGTTTTTTACCTTCTATAGAAGTAACACATTGAGAAGTGGACAAGAAATATAAACCTAAATATTGTTATTTTTTCAAATCTCTATAGTTTAAGTCTCAGTAGTCAGTTTCTAAATTATAAAGTGTTTCTTATATTAAACCAAAATTCCTTTTACCTTTCTTACCCTTAACCAAAAATCAGATGCTAAGATTCCCCGGCTCTGTTATCAAGTCAATAATTATGTGCGAAATCTTGAAGAAGAATTCAAGTAAATCTTCACCGCCCTTCTTAACCGGCTGTTTGAAATTCCCCTCGAAGTAATAAAAGTAAACAACGTAACATTGCTTTAATTTCCGCACTCACATTACGTAGCGTACATTATCTGAGCCTATTTTAGGGCTACTAGAACTGCGGATTACGAATTATGCTTTACTAGCGACCCGCCCCAGCTTCGCATGGGTGCAATGGTGATATATTATGCGTGTATTGTACATAAAAACCTTTCTCTTGAATTACTTTATCTATTAAAAAATCCGCATCAAAATCCGTTGCGTAGTTTTAAAGATTTAAACATACATAGGGACAGAAAAAGCGACTTTGTTTTATACTATGTAGTGATAGAAAATTACATTAGGAATAGAAGAAATAGTAAAGGTTACTTTTAGTTTTTGTCAGTTATGTAATAAGTCCAATAAGTGACAAGACTCGTCCTCAACAGCTGTACAGTACCTTTAGTACCTACATATTTGCTTTTCAGCATCTGGTTAGTTGGTTCATTCGCGCCGGCCAATAATAAATGCAAAAATATTAGTAATGTCATGAAACATGGTATATTTTTCGAGTAGCTGCACGAAAGTCACCGCGACGATAAAATATCGACGTGTCGAAGTGAGCCTTTGGCGTAGCTTGAAAATAGTCAACTTCCTCGTGGAATTTTTACACGAGTAAGCCGGAAAACATAATAATTAAATTCAAAAGTATTGTTCATTTATTGAATCGTTTAGGAAAGAGCTCGAGGATTAGTGGGTCATCATTGTTAACATCTAAACTCCTAAAGTCTACGTATTTCATAGATTAAGGTTATCCGTATCCAACCATTGCTAGTCAGTAACTGAGTATTTTTATATCGGCAAGATGTCTTAAAGCAAGCAATAATAAACCTAATACCCCAATAGCATTAAATACTAAAACTTCACACCATTAATTACTTACCAACAATAAATTTAAAAAAAAAACAACCTCCCCATTGCGAAATATTAACAGCATTCGTTTCAAGGACGTTGCCAAAACAAACAATATGAGCCAATCAATCTTTCTACCTGCCATTCAAATTTAAACCTTAACTTATAGACAATAAATAGCATTTTACAAGCAGTGGAAGTGGGGGTTGTAAAAAACGATGTTATAAATATGAGAAACTAACATACCGCCCCTATTGTTAGGCAAAAAAGGGGTTTCATAGTTTAACTTTGATTTACATGCGGTCCTTACATCCATCAGCTGGAGTTTTAGGGTGGACTGTAAACAAACAGCATTAACGCTTTCTACGGTGGTTTTATACATATATATTATCATGTATATGACCTTCAAACTAAATTGGCCTCTATGCTCGTTATGTTAAAGTTTTTGTTGCAATGTACGGTTTTAAAGTTTTTAGTGAAGGCTGTTTCGTAGCTATGATAATGATACGTAGGGTTGAACCCTATGGATTTATTTGTAAAGTCTGATTAGTACAAGTTTAGTATAAAATAGAAGCTAGCTATTTTTTAAAATAAGCATTTCTTTAGTTTACAACATCTTCAACAGCTGTTGATTACTGAATTATATGGGTCCCGATTTAAGTACTGGATTTTCTCATAAACATTATACTAGGCAGAAGGATTGCCGCCCGACCAGAACCAGATTCGTGAGAGTGGAGCGTCGCGTTCCGCATTCCGCACGCACTTCAAAGATCTATCAGACCAGTCTGGGGTCCAGTAAGGCTGATGCCCAACTCAGAGCTGCAAACCAACTAGGAGTTTACCGGAGCTCCGGCTCGACAAGCAGGAGTAGGAACGGAATGGTTTTTAGTCAGTAAGAATCTGACAATTCCTTCTCGCCCAAGAGAGAATTCATTAGATGATTATCTTCCTAAAAAAGGACTAATTAATTTCAATACAAAGCTTTAACAACACTAACAAAATAACGAAAATATTGATACAACAGCTCACCTAATGGCCCAACACGACGCATGTGGAACAATCATTCGTGAAATGAAATTATCACCCCACAAGGTTCGATGTAACCTTGCGCTCACGAAATCTGTTAACATTTTTACTACACTTTGTGTTACGCTATGAATTTTGTTTTAGAAACTTTAGTATTCAGTAGAACGTGGCTTTTTTAAGGGGGAAAATTGTCAATTGACTTCTTCTGCCTTGGGTGAGGCGAGAGGGAGTGTCAGACTCTTACTGAAGTAGAATGTGACTTAGGATGCTTTTCCACCAGAGATATGCTATGTAGCTATGCTACGAAGATGTAGTAGCTAAGCTGTAAAACTATGTGACTGTTTCCACTGATACTAAGTTATGTAGCTGTGCGAGTAAGATGTGCTATGAAGATGTGCCGGCCGCCCCAAAGTAGCTGCTGACTTCCTGGGTTTACCGGGGTTCCGGCTCGAAAAGCAGGAGTAGGAACGGGGTGGTTTTTAGTCAGTAAGAGTCTGACACTCCCTCTCGCCTCGCCCAAGGTGGAAGAAGTCATTGTATGATTTTGCCCCCTTAAAAAAAACGTAATTCATCATTGTGTTTAAATACGTACTTGCAACAAACATTGGCATCACCTCAACATCAAAACTCATCGTAACCTGACCCAATTTAAAACGTTACTCACCACCCTATAGATACACACAACACACACAACGTCACGCCTTTTATCCCCGAAGGGGTAGGCAGAGGTGTACATTACGGTACGTAATGCTGCTATACAATGTACTGTACAGCCACTTTTCACTATTTGTGTTATAAGTCTCATGTAATAGGGGGTGAGCCTATTTCCATTTCCTGGACACAATTCCAGACTCCGTGCTACTACCGAGAAATTTTCGAAAATCCGAAAAAAGCCCAGTAATGCTTTGCCCGACCCGGGAATCGAACCCGAGACCCCTTGTTCGGCAGTCGCACTTGCGACCACTCGACCAACGAGGCAGTCTCGTTCGCATTTGCTACACCTCAACATGAAAATTCATCGCTACCTGACCCAATTTAAAACGTTACTCACCATCCTATAGTTACACAGATACACACAACAATTTCTAAGTAATCCATCCCCAGTACATCCGAGTACACAAGTGCTTTCACTTGAAAATTCCATTTCGGATCGTCTTTGTCCGCCCCACTCTCGTCGACTGTCCGATTCTACGATACCTTCGCGTAATATCTATGTATGTATGTGTGTATAAGATGAATAACGCTGTGCGCTTATAATATTTTTCGCGTATTTTTTGGAAATATTTTTAAAAAGTGAATGTTGTTTGTTTTGGTACTAGTTGTATGTGTATATGCAATGGAAATTTTGTTTAAGCGTGGAGTTAATTTTATTGTTGGCTGAGGATTCGTTTGCGTGAATTACGGATTTCGTAACAAATAAAGTTAGTACCTGCCAATAAATGTCCCATCAAAATCGGTCCAGCCAGAGATTCAGACACCCAGAAACATACTGTCTTGGACAAATTAGAAGGTATTATGTAAATGGAAGGTAGAGGAGACGGAAAAAAGTATTATTTCCACTTACCAGTGCAATTTTCAATGCAACCTTGCCTGTCTATGACTTTTAGTAATAACACAGTAATTTGTTTTTAACTTTGCCCCTCACTAGGATTTTCTCCTGTGTCGTGAGTGCGTTTACAAACATACAAGTTCACATGCACATGTCACCCAGACCCGAAACAACAATTTGTGGATCACACAAAGAGTTGCTCCATGTGGGAATCGAACTCGCTACACGTTGCACGGCAGCCGGTTGCCCAACCACCGCACCAACCGTGCAGTCAAAGTAATAATTAGCATACTAACATAATCATTTTACCTATCAGAAACACATACACTGCTTTATAATCCCACAGCTATTATAGAAACACAAAACAAAATCATTTGTTTTTACGACACAGATTTTGATCTTCGTTTCCCATCTTTTTGATGCCCTTAATCGGCCGTTACGATACCAGCATAAAAAGTTCAATCGTTCATTCAATATTCCATTCACATGAATGATACTGCGATCCCTCGCCGTTCATTTCCAACTGAATGATAATCAACTTCATTCGTTCTTCATTCTTTTTCCTGAACACATTAAATGGTGCATATTGGAATAATCGTTTCACATTTTCTTTGGAGATTTTTCTTACTTTGTATATGGTTTTCTTTGCTTGAAGGTATAAGTAGAGGTGTAGGTACAGACAAGCTAGTTATTTAGTATGGAACGCACATCAGTATAGAATAAGTGTACTTTTCCTCCAGAGATGTCCTATGTAGTTATGCTACGAAGATGTAATAGTGAAGCTGTGAAACTATGTGCCATTTCCAGTGATACTAAACTATGTAGTGCAAGGAAAATGCGCAGCTCGAGTATTCGATGCATCGGTAGTACCGAAGTCGTACGTATTCATAGCAAGCATCTTTCCATATAAAAAATACATAGTTTAACCGAATCCGTTTCCACCAGTGCTAAGCTATGTATATGTTGAAAGCCAAACGCATCCACAGCAACGTAGCAATTTTGGTGAAAAATATATTTTAATGTTTTAGTTGTATATTCGAATATCGTATTCATCCCTTTACACTTGTTTCACGACAAACAGCTCATCAAGAACTTAATAACCGAAAAACCTCCAATTCAACAATAGCTACATCTACATAGAAAGCAAGAAATGTAATTACTAAAACAAAAAGAAATGAACAATCAAATTCTCGCCGCGTCTCTAATTACCCATTCTCATTTTCACAATTTGCGCTGTTCAACCGTTTCCTACAAGCGATTATTCACTTAAGCCTCTACTCTGTATTGTCGTCAGAATAAAGGTGGTACTACAATAGACGAAAATATTGCGATAAAATACGTAATAAGTTTTTACAGTAATTCTTTGTCGTTTAGAGACGACAGCAAAGAACGCATTTGTCACCAGTCATTCATTTTGCACGTGTCGAATTTTTTTTAGCATTGATAAGTCTGCGTTTGTCCACCATCCCGCTTACTGCAAGTACGGCGAAGCGAAGATGTGGCCGAAGATGGAGCACACAGACTTAGAAAGTACCTATTCACTCTCACCTTGAAAACACCCGGGTTGTATTGTCAGGAAAAATAGAAGTCGGCAGATTGTTCCATTCTCTGGCTGCATGGATTAGGAACGTGGATTCGAACTGTTTTGTTTTCACCCAAGGGAAGTCCACTCTGTAGGGATGATAGTGGGCTGACTTTCTACAAGTCCTATGTTGAGTGTGGAACTACACGTTTAACAGAGACCCAGCAACAGGACTCTCTGATAAACCAGAACTTTTTAAACTGCAGTCTTCAAACCACCTGATAACTGTGAAGATTATACAAAGCCCTCTTAGTGCGAGTCTCTTTGGCGAAAGTTGGTTAGATTTTTGTTTAATTGAAGTTTCCAGTTTAACTAGGATATTTTTAATGGTAAGTGTTACTGGGAAGTGTTATTTGAGATTTTTGTTACTTATTAGTATAAGCATAAAATTGTCAATACACTATTGCATTAGGTGTTCCTGTTATTATCAGGATATATTATATCATAATCATAATGATATATTATATCATACATATCATAATGATAGTTGTATTTTGTGGTAATAAATTAATTATACTTTATACACCCTTATACACAAGAGAAAGCTGCTTGTTTGTCAAATACTGAGAAGACAAATACTTACTAAACATATTGGTGGATTGTTCCTACATGCAATGTTTTTATTCAACTGTCACTCGTGCACGTAAAGGCACAGCCTGCACGACTCAACACGGAATACGTACTGTACAACGCTGTCTAGTGTCTACTCAGCATTTCTAAACAGACATAGTTGCTATAAGTACTTTGTGGAGTAATATAAGTGGTTAGTGTATCATGTAAGATCTTTATAATAATTAAACTTAAAAATGTAGGTAATTGTATGACAAGGGCAATCCGGAGCTGCGGACTACCTAGCGGGTTTACCGGGGCTCCGGCTCGACAGGCAAGAAAAGGAACTGGGTGGTTTTTAGTCAGTAATCCCTCGCGCTTTGCCCTGGCGAGAGAAGTCATTGGATGATTTTCCCCTCTCAAAAAAAAAAAAGGTAATTATATGACAAGGGCACGGACACGAGTGCATGGAACACAAATGATTTTTAATATAAAGTAATAGATGATACAGTCTCGTTTACTCCTTGACTGCCTCTTTGATCTTGTGATAGTCTATATTATCTTTGTGGATTACGATGACTGACACATAAGCATGCCAACGACATTTTCGAAATTTAGACAACCTAGGGTTTATCGGGACTGCGGCTCGAAAAGCAGGAGTAGGTACGCTTTGGATTTTAGTCAGTAATAGTCTGACACTCCCTTTTGCCTCGCCCAAGACTGGAGAAGTCATTGTATGACTTCAATGGTAACTAAATGCTTATCAAAGAAGTTACAAACAGATGATTTATCCGGTCTGTTTATGATCCTATACTAAAAAAATCGCTAAAGCTGGATGCGGCTGTTTTAAACAATTTTCAACATTATAGTTTCAATTACTTAACAAACATAGCACTACTATATATTACGTACAACAGTTCTAAAACAGAGGTACGGCAGGTAAACAGTAGACACAAGATTTGTAAACAAAGGAAATCGGTGCATCGATGAGTAAGTGCATGGTAAATATACTACGGCTCGGCCATGCATAGAATGGAACAGAGGAATTGTGCTAGAACATACCCGTTACCTATATACATACATACATATTATAGAGATGGTCAAATAATTATTAGAGAATTCCAAAATATATTATAATTAAGGAAACTATGTATTTGTAAGATACAAGTCTTCTATTGATGATAATTGACTGCTTCGTTGGTCGAGTGGTCGCAAGTGCGGCTGCCGGACAAGGGGTCTCGGCTTTGATTCCCGAGTCGGGGAAAGTATTACTGGGCTGTTTTCGGGCGATGCCTAGTATATGGCTATAGGCCCACTCCCTATTACATATGAATTAAAACACAAATGGTGGAAAGTGGGTGTACATTGTATATGGGCATTACGTGTCGTAATGTCTACCTTTGCCTTCGGGGATTAAAGGCGTGACGTCGTTTTTTTTTGTTGATAATTGACTGATTGAATCCTTGAACATCGAACTATACTTTTGCTAGTACTTGTAATACAATAAAAAAGAACGTTGAGACAAGTTATCAAAGTCAGCTAAAAGAAAACCAAACAAAAATATGCATAATAGAAATGAAAATATAACTTCAAACCCGATTTGTCGAGTAAATCGGTCTTTAGCAACCAAAGCAACATAAACACATTAGAATTCCAAAAAACTGAACCAAATAACATTATTTTGACGTCCGATTCGGTACAAGTCAAGGGAACGATATTAGAACCCAATTGGTCCATGGCAGACCAAATGGTTTGATAGGAAACAAATTTCCTGGAATTTCCAGCGAGAGTCGTACAGTTAGGTAGAAATACTTTGAGTTTTATGGACTATTTTGTCGGTGAATAAATTAATAATATAGATGATTATGTGTGAAACTGGCTCATGTGTCGCCTCCTGTTTTTCCTCGAAAGGTATAGGCTATATAGGGTGACTGATAAATTAGTGAACGATATTTAAACAAGTAATTGTACTCATGATAACAAACAACTTTCCCAAAGAAACTTGTTGTTTATTCTCATTAGTTTTATTTTTATGACAATAGCAAAACAACAAAATTTATGTTAAGCGTGAGCATTACGTCAAAACATTTTTTAAAATACATACATACATTTCGTTTCACACCTTATCACACTTTTAATCCCCGAAAAAGTAGGCAGAAGTGTACATTACGGCATGTAATGCCACTGAACAATGTACACCCACTTTTCACAATTTATCTTGTAAGTCCTATGTAATAAGTGGTGAGCCTATTGCCAGATACCGGGCACATTTCCAGACTCCGTGCTACTACTGAGATTTTATTCGAAAAACCGAAAAAAGCCCAGTAATACTTCGCCCGACCCGGGAATTGAACTCAAGACCCCTTGCCCTGCAGTCGCAACGTGCAACCAATCGGCCAACGAGGCAGGTAGTATCAACAAGCAGTTTTTCATTTTCCAAAAACACATATTTTTTTTTCAAAAAATAACTAAAATTACCTAGTTCACCTACATTTACTCAGTGTCAAAGTAAAAAACTCAATATATGAAGTAAATTTAAAGACGGGCTCTGCAAACAAGAATAAATCAAGTGTGACGTCACTTGACGGATGATGTGGGAAGGTACTGGGTTTGAATATCGTGTAGTCTTATTATTCTTTTATTATTTTTGGAGATGTCTATAGAGAAAATTTTAAAATTGGTAAGTGAGGATAAGTTGGTGTTGCATTTTATTAATGTGCATCTCTGCCTACCCATGAGGATCTCACATATTTCCAGTATCGAAGTTTTCATTGACAGTATTTTGGCACGAATGGGCTGGCTCGATCGGAGTGATACCACGGCCTCACAGATACTGACGTGAAACAACGCTTGCGTTGTGTTTCGTTGTGTAGGTACCGGAGGCCCAATTCACCCCCCTTCCCAATCGTCCCACTTCCCTATTTCTCATCAACCCTTAAATACCTAACCCCTAAAAGGTTAGCAAAGCACTTGTAACGCCTTTGGTGTTTTAGGGTGTACAATGTAAAAATCTCGGAAATGACACCTGGGAGCCTTTTAGCAGGCGTGTTTGTGACTTAGTGCGTGATAGTTCGGGTATACAAGTGAACACCGCTGCTTAGTCTTTGTTTTTATGTTGTTACTTGCGACCAATATTAATAAGATTATTTTTAATTCAAGATCACTTCATAACGTGCCGTAATGTGCACCTCTGCCTACCCCTCCGGGGCTAAAAGGTGTGACATTGCATCTCTGGATCGATCTATGTTAAATAACAAAAAAATAATTATAATAGAAAAACCTAATGTCGGCCACCCACAGTAAGAATAGGGGTGGCGATAAAATTAATGTATTCCACTCTTCCTTATCTAACTAATACCATACTATTATAATAATATTCATGGAACAAACAGAAGCAATAATAATAAAGATAATTTAAAATTGAGAAAATTATCGCTAAGCGTTAGTCGCATAGTTGGTGTAAATTTACCTACCACGATAACAGGGAATTTGCATGCAAAGAGGGGGGAGAGTGCTCCGTGTATTTATTACATAAAATGTTATTTTGAGTTAGTTTCAGTTGGGTGTATGTAAGTGCAATTACTTATTGTGTGGTGTTAGGAGTTACTGTCATGGCATGGCATGTATAAGAGGAAAAAAGATAGTGAATGTTACCTACAAGTTATTTACACTGTTGCATCTGAGTAATTCAATTGTTTTATTTATAGTTGTTGAATTTAGAATCATAATAATACACCTACAATGTAGACTAATAAATAAAATTGGAGTGTCTGTTTTTAATATAAAAAAAAAAACACTTTTTACTACATTCAAATGAATATACATACGATAATTACACCCAAATCACATTTTTTGTCAGTTTTTCTGTCTGTCTTTCTGTCTGTCTGTTCCGGCTAATCTCTGAAATTACTGGACGAATTTTGACAAGACTTTTATTGGCCGATTAGTTATCACACACAAAAAGCTATAATTAAACCATCAAAGACACCACAGGTCACGAGACATATGCTCAAAACACTCTTTAATTTTTTTATCTCAAACCGCTTTTAACCAGTACCGTTTCATTTCGTGTATTCGGACCCTTAATAAGGCAACAATTAAAGCGATATCCCACAAATTATATTCCCTATAGGCCCTTTTATTTAGCTATGAGCCTGGTTTTTAATCTTTTTCTACGTTTATTATTAACCCTTTGCGGCTATTAAGTGGTTAATAACTGGCGATGTTTTTCGAGCCATTCTTGTTAACAATTTGAGGTTAATGTTTCACTTTTAAGGCTTGAAGGGTTATGTTTTAAGTAGCTGTTAAGTAATTACGTTAAATAAAGTGGTGTAAGATATTTTTTTTGTATAATTTGAGAGTTGGCTAAGATTGATTTAATATTCTGTAGGAAACTTTAATTATTTATTTTTAGCCGTGGTTTCCCATTACAGGGCAAAGGTCTCCAAGAGAGGAGTAGAAGGAGGGTTCCTTCTACTCTTCTCTATGCAGAGCTTTCTGTTTACACCGCCACCTTATGCTCCACCGTACCGGGCGGGCGGTCTTCGCAGTGATGACACCCGGGCGTTTCTTCCCGCCCAATCAGAAACAGGAACCTACCGAAACTCCCATGTCCGGTAAGCACCTGCCTCAGGCGATAGGTGAGGACGCCGTGGCGCCTCTCAACCTAATCCTCAAAGAGGGGACTTACCGCTGCAGTGACAGCGAGTCTAGCTTTCGGTTGCAGCAGTCGTTGCTGCCATTCCGCCATGAGATCGCGCCGGAGCTCGTCCCGCCACGCACCGATCTGGCGCGGCAGCGGAGTTTCGCCCCGGCGACACGCGTCGGCGCGCAAACTGAACACGCGCGCGAGCCCCTTCGCCTCCAAATCCGACGGCGGTAGTCCGGCAAGGAGGTTAGCCGTCTCAAACATAGCTGAGTCCGTTTCTTTCAGTGCTAAGCTATGTTTACCAATGAATATAATTGGTGGATGCCAAACGTATCTACAGCAATGTAGCATAGCACATCTGGTGAAAAAGCACCCTAATAGAACTTCACAGATATACAACAAAGCCAAAATCTAACCCTAATAATTATTTCAGGGTGAACTAGAGAGTAAATAATCCCTTAAAATAGGACATGGCTGTTTAACTTAGAACAACAAAGAGTCCAACAGAGATGTGCTACGCTACGTTGCTGTGGATGCGTTTTGTTTCCACTAATCATATTCATTGGTACACATAGCCTAGCACTGGTTGCAACATACTTAGCTAAGCTAAGTTTTTTATACCTATGGAAAGATGCGTGCTATGGATGTGTGCTATGCATGTGTACTATGGATGGCTTTCCTTCTATTGAAATATCACAAACTCGAATTGTGAATCCTCCTCGCACAGTTATATAGCTTAGTATCGGTAGAAACGGTTACATAGTTTCACAGCTTAACTATTGCATCTTCATAGCATAGCTACATAGCACATCTCTGATGGAAAAGTACCCTGATGAGACAAAATCTAACCCTAATAATTATATCAGGCCAAACTAGGGAGTAAATAATCCCTTAAAATAGGACGTAGCTGTTTAACTTGGAACAACGAGTTAGTTTGCTTGGCCCCGCCCTAAAATAACTTGGCCTGTAGGTAACTATTTTGACAATGGATGATATAATCTGAAAGTTTATTTCAATTTGCGTAATATTTCTGCTTAGATTGGGAATTTTTGTAGTGTTTGTGGTGATGTGAAAATGGTATTGTATGTTCATTATTAAACAAGAAATGGGAAATATTTTATATCCAAGATAATATTATGTTATGATTTTATTTTGAGGGAATAACATCATTCAATGACTTCTTTAGCCATGGGTGAGGTGAATGAGTGTCAGACTCTTACCGACTAAAAACTACCCTGTTCCTCCTCCTCTTGCTTTCCGAGCCGGAGCTCCGGTAACCAGCTAAGCAGTCCGTAGTTACGGTCGTTAAATCTAAATAGTATTTATCGACAAAGAACATACAGTCTGATTCTTACTGATTAAAAACCACCCCGTTCTTACTTCTGCTTTTCGAGCCTGAGCTCCGATAACCCGATAGGCAGTCCGCAGCTCCGGCCGTTAAAAATCTAACTAGTATTAATCGTCAAACAACTTTATTACCACAACAAAAAATATTAAAAACAAATCACAATTTCATCACTTCGATATGAAACATAATTTACATAAAATACCACACTCCGTGGATGGTGCAATTATTAAAAGCAAAGAGCACGGTGAACAAACAAGTCGCATTAATTTAAAAGTTGTTATTACCCCCATCTAGGGGGGGGGAGGGGTCACCCTTACCCCACGAAGTAATTGAGTCAAAAAACTTGCTTATTTGTAATGTGCACGGATTTTGAGGTCGTAGGTTGCTTCGTGTCTGTATTGTTGGGGAAATACGTTTAGAAGTTTGTTAGTATACAATATCAAGGTATTGGTATACCAGATCGCAATATTTTGTATCCTTTTTTGACTGATTGCCAGATAGATATGTTAATCGTTTTACAATAACTATCGTGAGACATACAAAATAAACCAAAAGTGGTTTACTCGCGCAGCCTATTACTACTGTGTTTGTGATATTTGTTACTCAATCGTCAAAATCGCTGAAGTGATCGGGATGAAATGGAATAGGGGTAGATTATGGCCTGCAATAGCATATAAGACGCTTTTTATCCCACAGGACCGCGGGCGAAGCCGCTGGCAGAAGGTACCGTATCGGTGATCTCAAAAATGTATTACATGGGACTTATATCACAAATGGTGAAAAGTGGGTGTACATTGTATAGCGACATTACGTGTTGTAATGAGCACCTCTGCCTACCCCTTCTCCCCTCCCCTCTGGGGATAAAAGGCGTGACGTTGCTGAGAAATACACGAAAATTTTAGTTGAAATTAACCAAAAAAAATAAACAAAAACTGCACCAATTAAACCCTATAAAAGGGGTAGTAAATAAAAGCCAATTCCATACGCTTCAAGAAGCAATTTTAAAGCGCGTTATCACTGGATCTAGGACAGGTAAGTTTACGGTTTCTAATTACTAGCCTGAACCGAGTGGTTCCGCCTTATCTGTACAGGGGAAGCTTAAATACTTGGGTAATGGAAGGTTTTAAAACAACCTGTACATAAAGTGCTACGTTTTGGTATGTGATTTTTATTTTTTTTATGTTTTGTGTTTTTTTTTTTTTTGAGATGTCGAGGTGAGTAATGTAAGGAATTTCTAAACTTAAATTGTATGCACCGCACTTTTTTTTTTACGCGTCTAGTTATATTATTGGTATGGGGTGTGGTGTATAAGGGTAGTTCTTCAGAGACAAAATTTTCGATGTCTATGAGAATATTTTTGAAACCAACTAACAAAACGGCATGTAATATTTTTTTTAGTATAGTTTAGCTATATCAGTTACTAGGACAAATAATATTTTTTAAATAATTGCAGTCTAGGTACAAAATATTTTTTTTTAAAGCTTGTTCTTCTGATTCATATGGCGTGTCCGTTTGCCATTTTCCGGAACAAAGTAGTCGATTTCGCATTTTCCCTGTGATACTTCAATATAAATTATAATTACATCGAAAGGAGATGAGTTGTCCTCTTCAAAAAAAATATGCATTCGTTATAACTATGTTAGTATGATTATAAATAAATAAATAAGAAGTGTCCGGCGTATAATACTGATTAATATGGCGTAAGCTGCGAATGACCATACTTGGTCTGGTATTAATAATGAGAGTCTGGCTTCCTGTGCGGAGGGAAACCAGGCGTGCAACGGACAAGCTAGGAGGCAGACGTGCGGCTGGTTGGCTTAGATCCAGGTGTTACTAAGGTAAATATCTGATTCATCTGTGTTTGGTTTACATGGCATCCTGATTACAATGCCTATTTTATAAAATTTACTTTACTGTTTTAAAACTTTAATCTATGTTTCGTGTGAAGCTTTTTGGTTATACATTCGTGTAGAAAAATGACAAGAATGAAGTCTGTATATACGATGAGTTATGCATGATAGTAAGCAAAATCCTGATTCATCTGTGCCTGATTCGTATGGTCAAAACCGCATATGAATCATAAAAGTTGCGTTGTACATTTTTTTACTAGTCTTATTTTTAAATTAACTTAGCTATAAAGGTTATAGCTATAATTTTAAAACTTTTTTTTTGAGAAATGTAATTAATTTGAGTCTGAAATTGCTAATCCGCCCTGAGCAAGTGTGATGATGAATGCTCGTGACTTCTCTGTGCGAAAGTACTCGAAAATGGTATGCTAAAAAGAAATTAAAAGAACGTGAAATTAAAATAAATACAGAGCTCATTTACATACAATTTTCAATTGTTTAACAGATTCATCTGTAACAATTTCTGATTCATCTGGGCAGAAAATATTCGAATGTCGATATCTCGAAAACTATTTTTTTAAAACGAGTCCCTCATTCGAATATACGTTATTTGGTATACCTATTTTCATATGAACACGTGTTACAGATCTTAAAGTGGAATTAAATTTTGGCCATATGAATCAGTCGAAGAATCAAATTTCGAAGAACTACCCATAAAAGTGCAACCTTAAGGGTGTCCACCAGAGATGTGCTATGCTACGTTGTTGTGGACGCGTTTGGCAATCATATTTATTGGTACACATTGCTTAACACTTGTGGAAATGGCTAAGCTATGTTTTTTTTTATACGGAAAGATGCATGCTATGAAAGCGTGCTATAGATGGCTTCCCTACTAGCGATACATTGCATACTCGAACTGCGCATCTTCCTCGCACAACTACATACCTCAGTATCAGTGGAAATGGTCACATAGTTTCACAGTTTAGCTATTACATCTTCGTAGCATAGCTACATACCACATATCTGGCGAAAAAGCAACCTAATAACTATTAAACGTAAATAAAATCACGTCATGTATATAAGCAAAATCATAGCATAAATGCAAAAAAAAAACTGTAATTTATTACGAAACTTCTTTTACTAAATAAATAAATCTTTCAAAGAATTATCTTAACTTTCCAAGTACATTTTTAATAATTGTTATTACCACACCAGAGTTTCATTCGTTTAGTATCTATTATTGTAATTACCATCTATCTTAATAAACTGAAATAAAAAGAAAGTAGAATTAGGTTTGTCTATTTCGAACTTTTTAACTGAAATAATGATGAGTGGGCTATTGCGGCCCTTACAATAATGAGACTAATAAACAACAGAATTAATTAAAATATATTATTATTATTTTAGACTTGAAGGTGAGATAAGATACAAACATATCGATCACGATTCATCAACAAGTTCACGGGCACATGACACCCAGACCCGAAACAACAATTTCTGAAACACAAGAAAGAAAGAAAGAAAAACAGTTTATTTGCACCATTACAAAAATAATTAACGTAAATAATTGTTAAATTGAATACAAAAAGTTTTTCACAAAGAGTTTCCATGTTGGAATTGTACCCGCTTTTTTTTCAGGGGGGAAAATCATCCAATGACTTCTCTCGCCAGGGCAAAGCGAGAGGGAGTGTCAAACTCTTACTAACTAAAAACCACCCCGTTCCTACTCCTGCTTGTCGAGCTGGAGCCCCGGTAAACCCGCTAGGTAGTCCGCAGCTCCGGATTAAGCATCAGCCCTACTGGGCCCCATCTGTGGTGGTCTGATGGCTCTTTGAGGCGCGCGCGGACCGCAACGCGACGCACGCATGGGTCTGGTTCTGGTCGGGCGGCGAGCTACCCTTGCAATTGAACCCACTAAACGTTGCGCGGCTGCCGGTTGCCCAACCAATTGCAGGTAACGTCCAATTATTTTTACAGTTTGAAAGTCAAAGTTATGTATGGTTTAAGACCTAAACATCACCTAAACTTTAGGCGATCTACTTATAATATTTTACGTTCCACAAAGTTTACAATTTGTAGCCTAATATAAAACTCTTGTAGAACTATCTTGTATTAGAATAATCTTGTATATTTCATTCTGGGCCAATATGTCAATGCCTTCAAGACTGGCTATTTTAAAAACAGCTCACTAGCTCACGCAACAAGTGGGTATGTCAAATATTCTAGGGTACAACATGCTAAAAGATGACATGGTGTATTTATCTTATAGTGGATGGATCAGTGAGTGAGACTGCTGATTGTTGTATCCTGGGTTTCATAAGTTAGTTTTGTAGGTACATTAAATTTTTGATAATGGACTTTTTATTTTACTTTTTTTAAACGTACACTAGGATTACTTACAACATACAAATTCACATACTTACATGGTACGACTCGTTGAACGGCAGCCGGTTGCCCAGCCACCGTGCAAACGTGTAGCGGGTTTGATTCCCGCACGGAGCAACTCTTTGTATGATCCACAAATTGTTGTTTCGGGTCTATGTGTGATGTGTATGTGAAAAAGTATATTTGTAAACGCACCCACGACACAAGAGAAAATCCTATTGTAGTAGCAATGTCTTTAATATAAAAAACCTACCTACCTACTAGAAAAAAGTAATGCAATATCAATTCCATTCAATACTACGTCAAAATATTCAATGTTACGAAGTATGTTAATACACAGGGCCGGACTAAATAATTCATACGACGTTTTGGGCCCCCGTGAGGTGAAAGGGTGCAAAAAACATTATGCTACCGGGTCCCGCGGTAAAATCATGAATGTATTTTTTCTGCGAAAAAGGCATTGAAATTGTTACCCGTTTGTTTGATTTTCATTGTTATGTTAAAGGGAAAAAGTTGTTTTTGCTTTGAGTGTCGGAATGAACAAGCATTCGGTTTGTAAGGGGCGGTGTGGTAAATTAATGGATCGTTTGGAAATTGATTAATTAGTATTACTGAGAAACTGTTACTGTTTTATTCGAAGATGCGTTTTTGGATACTTATAAGTTGTATATAAGAAATGTATTATTGCAGTTTTAAAAGAAAAAAAGCTTGCGGCTTCGGCCGCAATTCCTAGTAATAGAAAGTTTCATATGTGTTATACCAGACCATAACCTACCCCTATTCCAAATTTTATCCCGATCCCTTCACCTGTTTTGACGTGATTGTGTAACAAACATATACACAAACTCACAAACATTCATATTTATAATATTAGTAAGATTTTAGTAGAACCTAGTTCAGAACATCATACTTACCTTTAAAGTTGCACTAGGAATAATTCAAACAAATTCAACAAGCATTTATCTACGATTGATGATACTTGATGTTTTAAACATCAAGATTCAAAAAACAAGCATTTATGTAGTTAAAAAATATAAATATAAAAAAAAAACACCCTACAACTTATAATGTACCCTATTAGTTTCACAAATAAATACTTTGACTTTGACTTAAAAAAAAAAAAACATTTACCTACTTAAAAAATTAAGACAAAAAACAAGCATTTATTTTAATACAACCGATACGACCTTCAAACCTTCAAGAAGAGAGCGTATTCCTTTTAAAAGGCCAGCAACGCATCCGTGACTCCGCTGGTGTCACGGGTGTTCATAGCCGGTACTGATCGCTTACCATCAGGTGACCAAGCTACTCGTGGGCCTTTATTCCATAAAAAAGAAACAGTTTACCACAGAACCCATCAGAAAGATTAATATTACCGTACCATTGATATTCAAGATTATTAAACGGTAAAATAGGCCATTACTTAGACTAGGAGCCGGGTCCCAAGGAGCGATCGACATCTGAATATCTGAATTCGATATTCAAATTAATTGAAGTTCGCGTTTCGGTTTCTTTTATTTATTTTTTTGTATTTTGAGTACTTACCAAGTTTATGTTAATGTTCTGCGGGTAAATAAATATTTATTTTATCGTTTATTGGTCTTATTTGGTTTCGGTCGTTAGCGGGAGACGATGCGTCTTAGGATTTTTGTTTTGTATTAAAATAAAAATGTATTAATACAGAGTCATGTATTTGTTTTATTTTTATCTTGTTTTTATAGCTGCAGAGCGAATAAAAGAGTCAAAATGTTAGGTTAATTTATATTATACTAGCTAATGCCCTCGGTTTCGTTCGTGAGTAACTAATAACAAGTAGCCTAAGTGACTTCTTAGTACATCAACTATCTACCAATTAATGTCCCGACAAAATCGGTCCAGGCATTTCAGAGATAAGAACAGAACAAACAAATAAACAGATAGACAGACAAAAATGAACAGACAGCTTTATTTACAACTGTTATGGTAATTGGAGTACTAGTTCAAATAAATAATTAGTTTTCTTAAAAAAAAAATATTCATCTTATTGACACACTGCCTGTTTTTATTACTCCTAAATATAACCTCATCAACATCCTTATCATCATCATCATCATCATATCAACCAGAAGACGTCCACTGCTGAACAAAGATCTCCGCCAATGACTTCCAGGTAGGCCGATTAGAAGCAACCTGCATCCATTTAAATATATAAAACTCAAAGGTGACTGACTGACTGACATAGTGATCTATCAACGCACAGCTGAAACCACTGGACGGATCGGTCTGAAATTTGGCATGCAGGTAGATGTTACGACGTAGGCATCCGCTAAGAAAGAATTTTGATCAATTCTGCCCCCAAGAGGATAAAATAGGGGATGAAAGTTTGTATGAAACTTTGTCAATTTTAAACCAATCGGACTGAGACTTTGCATGCATAAAGCTACTAAGGCGTAGCGCCTAATGACAGAAATAAGCCGCAAAAACCATAACTAATTAATAATAATACTTCTTAACGCGAGCGAAGCCGCGGGCAAAAGCTAGTATCATACATGAGATAACATTCAAATTCCATGCACAAGCTCTTAACCTATACTAATCCACAAAAAAAATGCTATTAAATAATTGGTTTAATTTCCTTTCATATAAATCATAGAGCAGCATGCTGTAATGAATCATTTTGGACCAATGTTAGTACAGATACCAGCATATCAAAGTATACGTTAACCATCAAATAATTTTCACCTTTAATCCTATAGCGATAAAGTTGAAAACAGATCAAAATAATTGCGAAAATTAGAGTAATTTGTTGTGCTGGGATGTAAACTGTGATATAGATACCGGCAGATCAAGTTATCCTTAACTTTCAAATAAATTTCGACTCTAATACTATATAGATAAAGGTAAAAATGGATTGACGAATTTATAAAATTAGTGTAGTTTAATATGCTGTGATGTGTATACAATATGATCTAAATTGCTTCAATTTAAGACAGCAATTAAGACAATTTAGTCGGGAAGGTGTTCCCTTATGAAAGTGTTTTTTTTTTCTGAGAATATTCGATTAAGATGTATCGGGAGTTCGATTTTGTATTAACTTGTACCTAATTGGATTTTTGTAATCTAATATCGCTTTGTTTTGCTTACTTACATAATTTTATTATCATACCCATCCGAAGAAACAGATGAATTGGTGAAATCTTGAATTTGTCGTACGTTTAAATCCCCTTTTTATAAAGACATCGTGGGTACGCTTAAAAAGATACAAATTTACATACACATGGCACGCAGACTTAAAACAACAATTTATGGATCACACAAAGAGTTGCTCCGTGCGGGAATCGAACCCGCTACACAGTGCATAATATCCTTCACCGTTTGTCAGTGGCGTCTAAATAATCTTAGAAAGTACATAATAATATAACTCGAAAAAAAGTCACATTGGTACTTGCCGTTGGTAGGTTTCAAGCCCGCACTCTCATGCATGAGAAGCGGTTTTAAACCTCCGGGCAACGACGACCAAACAAAAATACCAGTATAACAGTAAACTAAAAAAAAAAAAACAAAACAACGTCACGCCTTTTATCCCCGAAGGGGTTGGCAGTGGTACACATTACGGCATGTGATGCCGCTATACAATGTACACCCGTTTTTCACCATTTGTTTATAAACCCCATGTAATAGGGCCTATTGCCATATACCGGACACAATTCCAAACTCCATGCTACTACTGAGAAATTTTCTACTAAAAAAAACCCAGTAGTACTTTGCCCGATACGGGAATCGAACCCGAGACCCCTTGCCCGGCAGTCGCAATTGCGACCACTCGACCAACGAGGCAGTCTACCAGTAACTAATACTAATTATAACACCTACAATAATAACATTAAGATCCATTTTGACAAGTTGAACAGTTGCTCAAACCCTACGTCACTGCAGCGCCACCTGGTGTCTTAACTAAGAACTACCCTTTTCAAGTCCCTTGCCTTGTTTCCAAATTAATATCCTTAGTGATAGGTACTTGAGGAATGATAGAATGGACTTGCTTCACAATTTACTGATTGTTTTAGGAACTTTCCCAAGACTTACTTACGAAGAGTAACATTAAAAAAACATATCATTAGAACTTAAACCGGGATATCTACCATGTTTATTATGTTTGTATGAGTTTCCGATATTTCGGCACTGTTGCAAGCGCCATGATCACGGATGAACTCTCTATAAAAGGTATCTCGGTTAAAAAAACATTTTTTGAGGAAGGAAAATCATGCAATGTCTTCTCCCGCCTTGGCCGAGTCGAGAGGGAGTGTCACTGACTAAAAACCACTCCGTTCCTACTCCTGCTTTGAGCTGGAACCCTGGTAAACCCGCTAGGTATCCTACAGTTTCGGATGGCTACAGAACAGGAAAAGATACAGAACAGGAGCACTTGAGTTAAAGAATAGTATTTTAACAATGCGACATAATAGCCGTCTGCTCGTTTGCCAGTTTAAACCTAATAAAATCTGATCCGGAGCTGCGGACTACCTAGCGGGTTTACCGGAGCTCCGGGTCGAAAAGCAGGAGAAGGAACGGGGTGGTTTTTAGTCAGTAAAAGTCTGACACTCCTTCTCGCCTTGCCCAAGGCGGGAGAAGTCATTGGATGATTTTGCCCCCTCAAAAAAAAAAAAACCTAATAAAATAAAAATTGACATAATAAAAACAATAATTTGCCTCCACAGTTGACACGGTGGCAGCCTCGTATTAGCGATTTCGATTCCCGCACGGAGCAACTCTTAGTGTGATCGAACGACATTAACCAGTAGGCTTCCACGACATGTTATATACGTAACACAATTTAACTAAATAACACAATAATCGTTTGACAGTTAATAGAATTTAACAATAATTAATTAAATTTGATGCTTGTTAACAAACTTGTAGTTATTCAAATAGATATTTGCGATTCCAGAGATATTGTCGCTTGGTTTGTGGTTTTGGTAACAAAACGAAATACCTACATGAAATTGGCATATTCTAGTTATTAGTACCAATATTTGGTTATCATGTAACAAATATTTGCTATATAGACTAATATAATTGGGGTCACACCTTTTATCCCCGAAGGGGTAGGCAGAGGTGCACATTACGGTACGTGATGCCGCTATGCAATTTTTTAACTTTTCACCATTTGTGTTATAAGTCCCATGTAATAGGGGGTGAGCTTATTGCCATATTATACTGGGCACTATTCCAGACTCCGTACTACTACCGAGAATTTTTTCGAAATACCGAAAAAACCTAGTAATTTTTTTACTCACAAAGTTCGTAATCCACGCGAGCAAAGCCGCGGGTATCAGCTAGTTTGAAATATGTTTAAGTACCTACTGTAATCAAATTGTCGAGAGATAAATTATTTGGTAAATGTTATATTATGAATTACCTATTTATGAAGCAGAATTCCTATTAATTTTACGTTTGTAGGTAGTATATTAGATAATTAAGTATTGTCTTTAGATCCGCATTTGCCCACCATTTTTTCCTGATGGTAAGCGATGATGCGACCTACGATGGAGCACGCCTGCCTGTAAGCAACCTATTCACTCAAACCTTGATGACACCCAGGTTATATATTATACTTATCAGAACTAATAGTCAGGCCAATCAGGAGTAGCACTTAAAAAAAAAAACAACGTGAATAAAATGTTAGTTCCAAATTCTACCACGTGGCGCTAAAGTCGCACTCAGTCGCAAAATATTTTTCAAAGAATATTAAAATTTTAATATAGATTTGGATTGGGTTAGATAAAATCATTGTCGATATAATTTCCGCACTTTTACTAGTACATCAATTATATATCAATCTAGGTTAGGCAAAACTAAACTAAAATAAATAAAGAATAAATACATTTTAAATAATTTATTTATGCTTTATTATTTTTTTATTCACACATACAAAATACCTTTACAAACAAAATAAATGAAAACAAAAAAAATATATAATATTTGGTTTGAGGCATATTTTGTTCAAAGTACCAGAGTTGTCCGCGCGCTCGATAGATGGCGACTCAGGTAAAAATAGATCGCGCTATGGTTTCGTTACTGCGACTTATAGACCCTCGCTGCGCGCCGCTTGAACGATGACTTAGAATGTTTTTAGAAATAAGATTTTTCGAGAAAGGTTGCTGGTCAGGTGCAAGTCTGGTCAGTGATCTAAGATATTAAAAAAACTAATGTTATTATAGCATTATTTAATTTAAAAAAATATTAGAAAAAAATAAATAATATTGTTTGTGTTAGTTCCAAAAACGGACACGTGGCGCTACTGGCGTTTATATCATTCAAGTCAAATCATTTATTCCAATAAATTAAACTATAAGTAGGTACTTTTGAAATGTCAACAAAAATAAAGAATTAAATAATAGTCTGTCAGTCTGTCCGTTAGTGAAGCTAGGTGCTCGTTCCAAAGTGTTTGTATAAGTATCGGTTTTAAGAATACTATAACATCACGGCTTTTATTCACCGGAGGGGTCAGTTGAAATAAAAAATGAAGCTAATATCAATATCTTAAGAATTGATTGTTAACATTATTAGTGTCTATGAAATTTCTGTCTAAATATTTGATCGATCGATCGATCTATAGGATTGTTTATTCATTTCGGCCATAATAACTTAATAAGGTAGATGACAAATTTTTATTTTAATGTCCGTCTTGTAGATTACATATTTTAAAATATTAGACACGTACTTTTTATATTCTTACAGAACCCAATACTTTCTAACATGACATCGAAATATCGGGTGACGTCACTTCTAGGTAGGTACGTTTCATACGGAGAAAAGACATTTGCTCCCACTCCTAAACTTTGATTCGTTTTATCTAAGTATTGTTTTCTTATATGACAAAATAAAAAAATACGTGTCAAATATTTTTTCCTTACCTAACTGAAGTTTTAAATAGATTTTTAATTTTCATACCCCGTCATCATCCCTATTAATCATAAAAAAATTTACAAACAAACACACATAGGTACATACCTTCACTGTTATATGTATATAATATCCCACCCAAAACATAAATGTGAAAGGCTGCCAAGTTCGATAATATTGGAATGCTTCGCCTATAAAAGAAGTGAGATCTAAATAAGTACCAAGTTCCATACACAGACCTCAGTTAAAAATGATATAACAAGTTGGCAAGTTTTCACACACTTTGTTATAAACCTACTAAACGCAATGAGTCAAGTATATAATTTTCTATTAAAACTTGCCAAGTTATATCATTTTTAACTGAGGTCTGTGTATGGAACTTGGTACTTATTTAGATCTCACTTCTTTTATAGGCGAAGCATTCCAATATTATCGAACTTGGCAGCCTTTCACATTTATGTTTTGGGTGGGATTTCATTTATTTTTGTAAGGTTTATTTTCTTTTTTTCTTATTTTACTTTACTTTGACTAAATACAAACCTTCGTAACGAATTTTAGGTCGGTACGACCATTGGAAGATATAGATAATTTTTTTGTTTTAGTTCCTTAGGGGTATGAATTTACACCTTCATTATTTTTAAAACCGACTCACACTTGGCTATTTTCAGATTTTTTCCTTTACCTTAACCTAAAGACCTACCTCCATGCCAAATTTCAAGTCAATACGACCATTGGAAGTGGTCTAGGTTTTTGATGAGTGAGTGAGTCAGTCAGTGAGTGTATAGTAAAAATAGCGATTTTCTGACGTCAATATCTCAAGACCTACAATAGGTACATTAATGAAATTTTGTATTTTAGATAAGTAAGTAGATCTCGACAGATACTAGAAATTTCATATGCGTAGATAAAATAGATTTTGAGTTATAGGTGGGTCCAACTTGGCCCGAAATGGTTCGTGTAATATAACCCACGGCCGGTGTGTCGGTTTTTTGCTTGAACTTGGCGGACACACTGCCGTGTGTCTAGATTACTACGGAAGGGTGTATGAAGATAAATCCTCGTCGTCATGACAAATAGGGGCTTAGAGCAGTGGTTCTCAAAGTTGTCTGGTCTACGATCTACCTAAATTAAGTTCCTAAACTCAGGATCTACCTTCAGGAAATTATACCGTTACCAATATGAAATATGAAAAGTGTGGGAGTATGAGAGCCATGCTTCGGCACGAATGGGCCGGCTCGACGATACCACGGCCTCACTGAAAACCGACATGAAACAACGCTTGCGTTGTATTTCGTTGGTGGGTGAGGTTACCGTTGGCTCAATTCCCTCCTTCTCTTCTTCCCAATTCCCGATTCCCCAACAGACCATAAATGTCTCTCCCCCAAAAGGCCGGCAACGCACTTGTAACGCCTCTGGTGTTTCAAGTGTCCATGTGCGGCGGCGATTACTTACTATCAGATGATACTCTGGTCGTATACCGGCGGGCTCCATAAAAATAAAATAAAAAAATACAAAATGATTGGTTAGTGTATCTTTCTAGATATAGACAAGGCCCACTAAAACTTCGTTCGCGACCCGCCAATGGGTTGCGACCCTTACTTTGAGAAACCCTGGCTTAGAGAATATGATATCCAAAACAATGGGTATTTGGATGTTGCTCGGAATTGTATCGATGGCGATGAAGGCTAAATCGCTCATCACGAGGCTTCCATTACAGTTCACTGGGAACACGGAGCTAGGAAACATTGTAGCGAAGTTGATATGACATTTTTAATACATTTATGAGGTAAACTTGACTAGTAAAAGTGAGTGTACATTGCACAGTGGTATTACGTGCCGCAATGTGCAAGTCTGCCTACCCCTTCGGGGATAATAATGGAGTAAAGTTTTTTATGGTATAAGCCGGTAAACGAGCGGACGGATCATTTGATGGTAAGCAATCGTCGCAGCCTATGGACATCCGAAACACCAGAGGCATTACAAGTATGTTGTCGGCCTTTTAGTAGTTGGGAATTTTAGGGTTATTGGGGAATCGGAGATTCGGAAGGGAGTATATAGGTAACCTCACTCACACAACCCAAGCGTTGTTTCACGTCGGCTTTCTGTGAGGCCGTGGTATCACTCCGGTCGAGCCGGCCCATACGTACCGAAGCATGGCTCTCCCACACTTAGATGTATAATAATATGCCACATCGCAATCCTCCATAGTTTCCAAACTCCCAACTCTAACCAATATTGAGTCATTAATTATTTGCCGCACCGAGAGTGCTACCTTTAGAGTAACCCGCTTTAGCCACGCTAGTTTAAGTGTTTTATTATTTAACTAACATTCACTACGGTCATAATATACTGAAGTACTTCGTTTTGTTTTTTATGAATATTTAAAATATGTACCATAGTTAAAATAATAATTGCTTTTTTGGGTGTATGGTATAGATTGCAGTGAAAATTAAAATAAAATAAATACGTAAGTAACTCTGATGTTTTTTGTATTGGGTAGAAGGTTTATAGGCATCATGTCTCAATCAATAGGAGCTGAGCAGAGCGCGCGAAACCACGCGGAAGTGGCTAGTGGATAAATAACCAATGAGACAGCCAGCACAAAAATAACCCTCCGTACGAAACAACAGGCTAAAAACCATAAGGCTGCTTTTCCATCCATCAGAGATGTGCTATGCTACGTTGCTGGCTTCTACCTGCGTTTGGCTTCCACCAATCATATTCATTGATACACATAGGTTAGAACTGGTGGAAATGGACTTAACTAAGGTATTATTTTTTATAAGGAAAGATGTGTGCTTGACTTCTATCGATACATCGTATACTCAAACTGCGCATCTTCCTCGCACAGCTACATAGCTTACTATCAGTGGAAACGGTCACATAGTTTCACAGCCTAACTATTACATCTTCGTAGCATAGCTACATAGCACATCTCTGGTGGAAAAACAACCACAATAACCCACAAAACATACAATATTCACAGCAAAACCCTGTTCTAATAATAATAATTCATTTTCAAAATTCTGACACGTAATTAACACCTATATTATTATACATAATGATTTAAGATGGCCGCCCAAATAGGTTTTAGATGTCCCATTTGATATTCAAAACACGAATTTTTAGTCGCAGCATCCTTTAACAAATTAACCCTAGAACTGACGGGTTAAGGGCATTATAAGAATTCCTAATGAGAAGATTTGTACTGTAGGTAGGTACTGAGGTGTATTATGTGACTAGGGTTAGCAGTATGAGAATTCATAAAGTTCTTGGAAAAGATTTTTTATGGACTCGAGTCCGTGGAGAATATAACATAATTTCAAAAAAAAAATTTGTTTTTTTTTTAGTATAAGCCAGTCACAGCCTCCCATACCGCTGCAACTCCTATTTTGCTTGTGGGGTGAAATCATCAGCTGAGCTGAAGCGATAGGGAGTGTCAGCCTCTTACTGACGATAAACCAGCCCCGGTTACCCTTGTAGTTCTCATCAGCTGGTAAAATATCAAAAGCTGAACGTTTTACCAGAGTCCGACTAATAAAATGATAGCAACGTATTTGTAACCTTTCTGGTGTTGTGGGTGTCCATGTCCATGGACGTCGAACGCTAATACACGATCAGGTGATCTGACTTTTATACTCTTTTTTTGCGGGGGCAAAATCCAACGACTTCCCTATTCTTAGGTGAGACGAGAGGGAGTGTCAAACTCTTACTGACTAAAAACCACCCCGTTCCTACTCCTGCTTTTCTAGCCGGAGCCCCGAAAAAGTTTTATTATACCCCATCTCATAAAAATAACGCTAAAATCTCTAAGCATACATAGCTACATTTAATTTCGTATCTTGGTAACCCTGTTCAGCCCCTCAATTAAGCTGAAGTTGAAATTAATTTATTTAACTAAAGGGCCGGACTGCATGTTGTAATTTTTAAAGAGATTGTTATTATGTTTCGAAAGGTAATTATAATTAATGTGATAATGGTAGGTACTTTGTCTAATTAGCTATTCGTACCCCAACACAATGTGTTTAGGGTTGAAATTTAGATGTGTGTTTGTGTACTTTGTTTACGGTTGTTACTCGTTGGTTCTGTTATGGAAAATTCCACCGTAGAACAGAATTTTCGAAGTTTTTTGTCTGTTTTTTGAATTTTGAAATTTTGATTTTTGACATGAAGATTGGGTGTTGCCGATCCTCCTATGGTGTCTTTTGATTAATTCCATCGCGAAATCCAAGACAGATAGTTCCTGTTTCTAGAACACATAATGTTTTTTCTTTCAGTACTTCTGGGTTTATTGTTGTAGTAGATTCTAAAATTATGATATTGTACGAAAATTGCAGTGGTTGGCAATTTGTAAAGTGCTTATCCACCAGAGATGTACGTTGCTGTGTATTAATATTCATTGGTACACATAGCTTAGCACTGGTGAAAACAGACTCAGCTAAGCTATTTTTTTATATGGAAAGATGTGTGCTATGGATAGCTTCCCTACTATCGATACATCGCACACTCAAGTTGCGCATTTTCCTTGCACAGCTTCATAGCGCAGTATCAGTAGAAACGGTCACATAGTTTCACAGCTTACTACCACATAAAAAGAGAATGTCGAAAAATATAGACTCAATACAACTAACTTTTCTGTATCCTTTCACATAAAAATACCCAAGAGCAAGACCTCATGCTTGATAGCCAATTCATTTAACCAACACAAGTTACCATTAAACAAATAGAGTCCAAAATCCAATAACCAATATCCTATTATTCACAAAGAGAATAGTAATTAACGCTTAGGTAATAAACAGTTAATAGCAAACAGACTAAACCTAAGCCTGAATCCAGTAAATGCATTAGTTCTCTACTAATCTTGGAACTACGGATACCAAGGGGTTCATTAAAGACGTATTAATATTGCTACAATGAATATGTACAGGTTGCTTCTAAATTGTGATTGAATATCCGTTAGTATGTGAATTATATGTTTATTTAAGTATAAAGTAGTAGTGTACTTTATTTAACCTTTTGGACTAAGATTTTCAATCCGCTTGTCAAGCTTAGAGATAGTGGAAAATCTTGAAAAATCTTAAGTAAAACAGTCCCTTTGTTAGGCATTGGAGTCTCATGGATTGTTAGTAATAACGATGATGACAATACACTAACAATACAACAAATATTTAGATTTAATTCCGTTTGTAGATGTATTTTCATCATGTGGTACGCAGCACCTCAGCAGCCTCCCGTCCGCAATTAAATGTTCACGCAGCAGAGGTGCAACACAAAAACACGACACGCAACATTATTTATCCGCAAATTATTTATTATCAAAGAACATATTAAAGAAAAAAGAAATGAGCGTATTCCTTTTTATAAGGCCAACAACGTACTGTGCCTCCTCTAGTGGCACGGGTGTCCATGGGCGATGCTGATTGCTTACCATCATGACGTCAATGATCCGTCTGCTCGTTTACTCCCTATTCCATAAAATATAATAATATCATCAGCCTGTATAGCAGGTAGATTACTCTGAAACCGTGCAGGTTAAGACTGTGTTCTGCAAAATATTGTGCCCTGTATTGAACGTAGTTCTGTGCACAGCGGCCCAAGTTTCTAATCTACACTGCGAGTTTCATTTGCAAACGTGGTCGTATGTTACACCGTAGTATATTATAATACTATAAGTGTTGGAGAGCCATGCTTCGACACGAATGGGCCAGCTCGACCAGAGTGATACCACGGCTTTACCAAAAACCGATGTGAAACAACGCTTGCGTTTTGTGAGCGAGGTTACTGGACGCCTAATTACTCCCCTTCCCAATCCCCGATTCCCCAAACACCCTTAAATTCTTAACCCCCAAAAAGCCGACATTGCACTTTTTTCACCTGATGGTAAGCAATCACCGTCGCCCAGGGACACTCAAAACAACAGAGACGTTACAAGTGCGTTACCCGCCTTTTGGGGGTTAGGAATTTAAGAGTTAGTGGGGAATCGGGGATTGGGAAAATTGGGAAGGGGGACAATTGGGCCTTCGGTAACCTCACTCACACAACGAAACACACCGCTTGCGTTGTGTCACGACAGTTTTCTGGGAGGCCGTGGTATCACCCCAGTCGAGCCAGCTGAAGTATGACTCTCCCACACTTGATATAACAAAAAGTTTACTTACTTTAATATATATAATTACCTACACATTCGGAAACTAACATACATAACAACAATCTTCATTCATGAGACACAAAATAAACCACTCCAAAATTACACTACGGTGTAACACACAGTCCCTATAAGGTGCTTATGGCGCTTAGTTCTACTTGCTCGGGCTATGGGTATTAGATACATAATCAACTGTGAACTCTGGCTACCCTTTATATTAAACTGTTCAGGCTTCACGCTATTATCTCTAAGTAGATAACTGAGTTTTAATGAATTTATCTTAAGACGATAAGAAAACTATGAGCCGATTTATCTTGGAATTTCAATAGGTTTTGATAGGTTTGTTTTTGTCGGGTAAGTAAGAGTAGCGTTTTTGTTTTAAAATGGTTTTATGAAAGTGAATTTTAGGGTAGCAACGTCACACCTTTTATCCCTGAAGGGGTAGATAGAGGTGCACATTACGGCACGTAATACCGCTATATAATGTACACCCACTTTTCACCATTTCGTGTTATAAGTCCCTTCTAATAAGGAGTAAAACTATTGCCATATACTGGCAAAAATTCCAGACTCTGTGCAACTACTGTCAAATTTTCTAAAACCTGAAAAAACCCCTTTTATATTTTGCCCATTCAGGTAATCAAACCCAAGACTCCTTAATCGGTAGTCGCACTTACGACCACTCGGCCAACGAGGCAGGTTACATTACACATTGAGAAACAAACCCCAAAATTGTTATTAAAAAACGCCATTTAAGAAAACCCCCCTCATCACACTCCGAAACTATATTTCGGTAGCAAAACTTCGCGTGGTTCGAACCAGTTACGAGAAACCATTATTTAGTTAAGATAAGATTAAGTTCACCAAAACATGGATTTAATGGTGAATGAAACGAGCGTTTTATGTATGACTTACGATGTCTGATGTAATTGAATTACATTTTCAAGTTACGTTTTTATTGGTTTCTTAGTAAAAAAGTTGCAAACACAAGAGTTACAGTTAAGTGAAAAAGGCTTTGTTTGGTGACGTTCTTAGTAGTAGTAACTTTGGGATTTAGAATAGGGTAGATGACTATTTTTTTTTAATGTTTGTCTAGTACATTATTTTAAAATCTTAGACACGATTATTTTATACATACTTTTTAAATGTCAACAAAATTAAATATAGAAATATAAAATAGGCTGTCACTCTCTTCGTAAGTGAAGCTAGGTGCCCGTTCCAAAGTGTAGCTTCGAATAGAGAAGAACTCCATTCGTTATTCTTTTAAAAAAAAAATTTTACGGTTTTCCTGATACATTTTCCCAATCAATAATTGCACTATATGTATTATGTATATGTAAGAACAATGCAGAGACATTGCAACGCGCAACACAAATGGAAAAACTTACTAAATTAACTTACTACGGGTCCCTTTAGGTGCACAAAGACTTCTTAACAGTCACCTACATCATCTTTCTCAATACACTTTCAAGTAGTTATATAGCTTATCCTGCTAAAGAATAAGAAGCGTGATGTTATGCTAAGCTCAGAGAAAACGTTTATTGTTAGAAGACGATTAATCTTACTTACATACATCCGCGGAGAATCATCAATATTCCTTAATATTGATAACATATTGCGACTTAATGTAGGAATACATGTTTTATTTATATCGCGAGTTATAACAGTTTAGGATTAG
Source organism: Spodoptera frugiperda (assembly GCF_023101765.2). Taxonomy (NCBI): domain Eukaryota; kingdom Metazoa; phylum Arthropoda; class Insecta; order Lepidoptera; family Noctuidae; genus Spodoptera; species Spodoptera frugiperda. The sequence continues at coordinate 4,295,053 of NC_064228.1, read as the reverse complement.
CAATTATTATAATTTTATTTGCCAATTAAACTTATTATAAGTGTCACAACATTATAAGCTTGTGTGATGGAACTCATACTGCCTCAAATAATAATAAAATAACATTGCCACACATCTTCTGATCCCAAAAGGAGTAAGCCAGAGGCACACATTTTTAATCAACTGCTTCATGCTAACTGATGCTTTATCTATCATGTTATATCTGTCATATAACAGGCATCAGACAATTCCAGTTAAAAACGTGGTAAATCCTCAATAACACTTTACCCTGAATTTCTTGCATAGAAGTTGCACTCGTTTCCACTTACTAACACACACACACACACAATAATTACTTAATGTCCTATTCCCCCTAATTGGGGCAGAAAGCGTCCATAGAAGTCCCCCATCGCGACCAGTTAACACAATAATGATGCCCACTTAATCAAAAAGGCACTAATTCAACAAAACTCAAGCAAAAGTAGCGAAACATGTTGCACAATGGCGACTAACCAACGACAATGTACGCCACAGAAAGTTTTTAATTTCCTGTGTCTATTCGTGCCCGTTCTGTGTCGGTTTTCGTGCAGATCCCGACTTTAGTTGTGCTTGTCTTTGGTCCATTTTGATATGTGGATGTGGAGCTAGCTATTGTTTTAGTTTTAAACCCGATACGGTCTGTCTATTGAATTTCGTGCGGCGTTTGGTAGTTAGGGTAGGTGTATTTTCTTTTTTTATTTTATTTTTTTCGCCGGTACTGCTGTGGGTGATATAGTTTTTATGGCTTACGGCTAACAGGTAGATGGATCACATGATGGTAAGGAATCGACAGCTATGGAGACGTCCAAAATCAGAGGAGTTACAAGTGCGTTGCCAGCATTTCAGGCAAGGAGTCTCGGGTTCCATTCTCGGATCGGGCAAAGTATTACTAAGCTTCTTTCGGTTTTTTGAAAATTTCCTAATACATACATACATATATACATACATACATAACCTCACGCTTGTCTCCCATGGGGTTAGGCAGAGACAATGGAACGCCAATTGCTACGATTCTTACAGACTTACACACTTCTTTCGCTTCATCAACAGTCATTAGTCTTTTCATTTCCTAATAGTAGCACGGAGTTTGTAATTGTGTCCAGTATATGGCAATAGGCTCACCCCCATATAATAATATGGGACTTCTAACACCAATGATGAAATTGTATAGCGGCATTACATGCTGTCATGTGCTCTGCTTACACCTTTGGGGATAAAAGGCATGACGTTGCACGAAGTTGCATTCATTAACATTCCACAACCACCAAATTATACACAAAATAAAATAAAATAATCAACAAACACTAAATGATACCAGCACGCAAAAAGAAAAACGCAGATAAAAAATAAAACATAAATATTTTTTGGCCTGGCAACAATTCATTCAATTTATGTGTCTGCTCAGCTACCCTTGTTTTTATATAGCGATGTAAACACACTTGTCCGTTATTTCGTTGTCTGCTTATACAGCCAAGTAAATGGTTATATGTCAAACGTGACTCCTGTTTTACATTTAACGAATTCTCCGTGAATGTCATAAAATGACATGTCGAGTATCGTAGATATTGGCTTTTAAAGTACGATAGACAGATCGTAGCTTAATGACGTCATGCTTTTTGATACCATGCTTCGGCGCGATTGGCCGGCTCGACCGGACCGACCATCATAAAAAAAATGTGTGGGAGAGCATTGCTTTGGCACGAAATGGGTCGGCTCGATTGGAGGAATACCACGGTCTCACAGAAAACCGATGTGAAACAACGCTTGCGTTGTGTGAGTGTGGTAAACAGAGACCCAAATACCGAATCTTCCCAATCCCCGATTCACCAACAACCCTTTAATTCTTAAGCCCCAAAAGACCGGCAACGCACTTTTAACGCATCTGGTGTTTAAAGTGTCCATGGATGGCTGTGATTGCTCACCATCAGGTAATACGTCTGCTCGTTTACCGGCTTATACCATAAAAAGGCTACCCTTTTAATTGTTACAACGTAAGTCAACGATATATTGACAATTTACCTCCATCTTAAACTAAGTTACTATAATATAACACACAATACATATCCAATATTACAACAATAATTCAAAACCAAAAAAAAAACAAATATATATTTACAAAATATATCACGAACATAACTCTATGCCTTTCGCACGCAAGTCCCGTACCACATAAAATATATTTGAGCACAATAAATACGTGGAGCGGTTTTACTGTTATTGGTACAATAACCGTACGTTACCTGTGACTCGGTTGAATTAACTGTCTGTCGGTACGTGAAGCTAATTGTGGTTGCTTTTTATTGCCCAGTGGCGTAAATGAGACGTTATTGGATTTTGGCAATACATAGGCCTATATTTTCGGGTGTTTCTAGCTTTGGATTTGGATTAATGGGTACTATTTTCTGGCTAACAGTATTTTCTTCTAAGTTTTTAGGGAGAGCCTTGCCCGACTGTGGTGGTTCGATTGTATAATAGGGCAGATGACAAATTTTTATTTTAATGTCCGTCTTGTTGATTATTTTAAAATATTGGACACGTATTTTTTATTTTCTTATGGAGAACAGATACTTTTGAAGATATAATTATCGATTTGAAATATCCCGTGACGTCACTTCTAGGTAGGTACATTTTATACGTAGAAATAATGTAAACTTGGATTTGTTTTATCTAAGTATTGTTATCATACATGACTAAATAAATAAAAAATACGTGTCTAATATTTTTTCATTATTTTCAAGGCAGGAGAAGTCATTGGATGATTTTTCCCCCTCAAAAAAAGCCCCCATCTTTATCGCCACTTGCTAATAGAGACTAAAATGCAACAAACTTAGGCTCAGCAACAACGTATCAACATCTTCACCAGACTACTTCCATCTTGCACAGAATAAGACACACGTCTCAAGTTTCTCGCCAAAGGAATTCAATTTCTTCATCACTTCGCACACAGTTTGAATCCAGCCAGAATTTGCATGTTAAAATGAGTTCCTTTAGTTAGCGGCTCGAAATGGAAACAAGATGGCAACAGGGTTTTAGTTTAAAAAAGTTTTTGTAGATTGTAGTCTTTACTTGTCTTGGTAATAGACCATTGACGCGGTGGCTGGGCAACTAGATGCCGTGCAACGTGTCGCGGGCTCGATTCCCGCAGCAACTATTTGTGTGATGCAGAGGTGCACATTACGGTTATACAATGTACGCTCACATTTCGCCAATTGTGTTATATATGTCGCATGGTATAGGGGGTGAGCCTATTGCCATAATACTGGGCACAATTTCAGATTCCGTCCTGCTGAGAAATGTTCGAAATAAGGAAAAAAGCCCAACAATACTTTGTCCGAACCGGGAATCGAACCCGAGACCCATGTCCGGCAGTCTCATTTGCGACCACTCGACCAACGAGGCAGACACTTACTTCTCATATAAAGATTGATTGTGATGCCATGTTCTCACAGAGGTTGACTATCATTAGGTTCTCTAAAAATCGCGGCCTGAATTAGTGGGTGTAAAATTTAATCACATGGTTACATTTTTTCTTCTCTCTAAGAACTGAACAAGTTAAAGTAATGCTTTTTGTAATATTCACGGAACTTTTCGTTGAAGTAAACATGGTGGTAAAATTATTCCCTTTGCCTTATAAAGGGAAGAAAGAAAAATTAAGACCTTTTCCAATTTCTACTACGAGTCCAAAAACATTTCCAATCACACCGAAAAATTATGGCCCAAAATTAAAAGTCAAAGCGATCAAATTAACAAAAAAACAATTGTAATTAATGCAAAATGAGTAGAACAAAGGCCGAAATGGCAGCCATTGCGGTACAATTATGATGGATGGTTGTATGCCCCCAATTTAGGACCCCTTAAAACAGGACAAAAGGTGGAAAAATCGCTTGCTATTAGTAATTGTTGGGGGTCGGTTCTGGTTTTTGAAAGGTTCTGTTGTTTTTTGAGTTTGATGATGTATTATGTGACTGGCACACGAGAGTGTGAATTCGATTTTTGGGTCATACGATATTTTTTTCATTGTTACACGTAGGTTAGATATTTACTCATAATCGATGCTTTTAAATTACTATGTTTAACAGTTTACGCGCCTAACGTTTACGTTTCAAGCCATACTTGGAGCTGATAATCATGAGTATGTTATGACATGTCGCAACTTTTTTTAAAGAGCTTCAATGGCTCTCATTACAATAAATTTTTGTTCTGAACATTTTAACTATTTTCTATGGGTACAAGAATCGCTCTCACTTGCAACTCACCTTAATTTATCGCTAACCGCTTTAACAGAGACCATAGCCTCACATTTTCCAATTCTAATATTGATTTCCACCTCCCTTCTGTTGCCCAAACATCGAAACATCTGCAGCCCAATAAACAAAACTTTTGCAAAAAAGAAAAACCGAAGCTTCCATATAACGCACAATCTAAAAAACGACTAAAGCGCCACTTTTTTGCCAGGGAATATTCCATCTTAATGGTCTTGTTTTAAAGTTGATTTATGTCTATCCAATTAATGGGTTTGAATTTTGATTAATAGAATTTTTCACATAATAGATTGAGAAGAATTGTTTAGTAGGTCATGTTTTTGTTTGTATGTACCTATGTATGTGTTAATCCTATATTATATACCAAGGACTTAATAATTATTCTACTCCGTGGATAATTGAATACTAGTTTCTTTTATAGTATTTCACATCACATCAACAGCCTATAAGTGGCCACTGCTAACCAAAGGTCTCTTTGCATACGGAAAAGGATTGAGCATTAATCACCACGCTTACTCAATGCAGGTTGACGATTTCAAACTTATAATTAGAAATTATAAGCCCAAGTTTTCTCACGATCTTCTGCTTTACCGTTTGTCTGTGATCTCTTAATAATGTTAGAAAGTACGTATAACTCGAAAAAAGTTACATTACTACTTGCCTTTTAGAACTAGCACCCTCTTGAATGAGGAGTAGACCACGACCACCACTAGTTTCTGTATGGGTTCAATAAAATTCCATTGAAATCTGTCTAAATACTTTGAAATTGCACGTAAGCTAATCAATTCTACACGTGACCAGAAGGCCATTCAACGTGGCAATGCGGCCAGTCTTCTGGGAACGTTCCCCAATGACAGTGATGCGGACGAATACTTCGACGTCTGAAATTGATTTTTTTTTTATTGTATTTTTAATTAATTTTTCTTTATTTTAGTTTTAAGTTATAGTTAGTTGTACATATGGTTTATGATTATGTAGTGTAAATATTTTAATTTTAAATAAACTACTTTGTTCCCTTGATTTGTAATATGCTCAACAACGGCTCAATTAACCAATGATAGGAAACAGTCCACCCTCTAATTAAAATAACCAAAACGCAGCAAAGTTACTAAAATAATAATCAACCGTCAATTCTATTGTCAATTACGTATTAAAAATCGTAATTAAGCAATGTAAGCGCTTTAGGTGTTAATGACATCTTGTCTTACTTCGTTGGGCTCAGCAGTAAAGCGGCTGTTTTTGTTAATTGAAATGATTACGCAGTCGTATCAGTTGATTGGTTGAAAAGATGATTGAATAGAAAAACAAGGTGTTACTTTAAAGTGGTTACTTTTCCACCAGAGATGTGCTATGCTACGTTGCTGTGGATGTGTTTGGCTTCCACCAATCTTATTCATTGGTACACATACCATAGTGCCACATTGGTGCAAATGGACTCAGCTAAATTATGTTTTTATATGAAAATGTCGATACATCGTATACTGCTGCACATCATCCTCGCACAACTATATAGCTAGCTAACTATCAGTGGAAACGGTGACATAGTTTCACAGCTTAGCTATTACATCTTTGTAGCATAGCTTTATAGCATTTCATATAAGAGGAGGTTTGCAGAAATTTCCCTGTCTTACAGGCAGGTTAAAGAACACATTTTTTAAGGTTTCTGCATTTAGAGATCTACGCCAAATAAGAGATTTACGACATTCTACATTGTGACACACATAATATTTTGTCATAATTTACGAAAGGTAACACCTAAAATTTTCACGGCTGCAAATGAAAGACATTAGAAAATTTACGAACGTAATACGCAGCTCAATAATTTGTCTAATTCATTCAATGAATGCCAGGGTACGCTGGGAAGGGCTGGGAATAAATCCTGAGAGTAAAATAATCAGTGATTCGGGGTGTCTACAACCCTGTGTCGAAGGTCCCAGTATTAAATTATTTCGACGTCCACCATCTGGGTGTCTAAAATTTGTAATTGAGACACGGATTTTTGACCCTCTTGGATTTATATAGAGCTGCGAGTTAAAGGTAATTGTTGATATTTTTACTCAGAAAACTCAAAAACCTCTTCTATTGTCAATTATTAACTCAGAATACTCTTGTCTTTTTTTAATACGACTTTACAGCATGACAGAAATTGTTGTATACATTGCACAGTGTCATAATGTGCACCTCTGCTTTCTTCTTCGAGGATAGAAGGCGTGACGATAAGATAAAAGATATTGTAAACGTTACCTGATGTTTTTAGAAAGAATTTCCTTCTACTTCGTTAAAATCATAGAAGAACGTGGAAGAATTATGTATTTATTCTGAATTTTCTCCAGATACTCTAAACTTAATAATACTTTCTCGAACATGAAAAATCTTACTTCATGCTCAGAAGTCCTTCTTTTTAACTGTATTAAATCAACAAACTCACATACCGCCATATTAAAAACTCACATTTAAAACGCAAATTACAAAATAACGATCCAATTTTCAATTAAATATTTGAAATATGAACAGGCACTCGAAATTGAACAAGTTACGAGTGATCCCGGCGTATTTACTAGTGCTATGTTCACAAACACTAGTGTTTGACCTAGTTTCAATCTAGAGAGATTTTAAAGGGAAGTGTATCGGTGTTTCTGTATTTGTTAGACGCATTTTAAACCTTTGGAGAGCTGTGTGTAGCTTGATGTGCTGTTTATACGTCAGTCGTAATCGATGTGGGAGAAATAAAATGGTTTGAAATTCTCAAAAATTCTAGTATTTGTGTGTAAATAAAATAAGCAATACCTATTATGCGCGGGCCTCAAAGAGCCATCAGACCACCACAGATGGGGCCCATTAGGGCTGATGCCTGATCCGGAGCTGTGGACTACCTAGCGGGTTTATCGGAGCTCCGGCTCAAAAAGCAGGAGTAGAAACAGGGTGGTATTTAGTCAGTAAGAGTCTGACACTCCCTTTCGCTTCGCCCTAGACGAGAGAAGTCAGTGCATGATTATCCCCCTTAAAAAAGTGTAATAATTACTCCTAATGTTTTAAGTAGTTGTTTATTTATACTCTTTTATCCATGTTTACTGATGTCACATTTAACGTGAAAAACCTGTCTTGCTTTAATTCGCCGTACCGTACCTATACTACGGTCTGGTTGAAATAAATGCTTTGACTTTGAGTTCACTCCGTTTTTCCTGGTATCAACAACTCTGTATAAATACGGGGTGTTGCGTGTGACCTAATTGCAAGGTCGGACGGACCTTTGGCAGAAATGTGTTATTTTTTTTTCTTTTTAATGTACGAATGAAACTTTGAAGTCGTTTTTATGTGAATTAGTATATCTGGTTTTACGAGTGTCCGTGTTTCTCGTTTGTTTATGCAAAATATTTTTAGAAAACGTACCTATGTATTATGTAATGATTAATTTGTTTCTTTTGCTTTCTCTTTTTGTTTGTTTGTTATTTTTGATGTATTATATGTTTTGTTATTTAGATTTTAGGAGTGAATTTGAGTTAGATTTAGGACTTGTTTCAATCTACCAACGGCAAGTACAAATATGACTATTTCCGAGTTATATGTACTCTTTTAGATGATTTAGACACCACTGACAGAGATGAAGGAAAACATCGTGAGGAAACCTGGACTTATAATTTCTAATTATAAGCTTGAAATCGCCAACCCGCATTAAGCAAGCGTAGTGATTAATGTTCAAACCTTCTCCGTGTGGGAAGACATCTTTGGTCAGCAGTAGCCACTTATAGGCTGTTGATGTTGATGATGATGATACTCAAAATTGCTGTGGATACGTGTATCATATTTCAAATTCATTCAACCAATTTATTCATAGCAATCGATAGCGGGTTGCTGAAAACATCACTGAAATTAGAGACCAATTTCACAAAAATTACTTCCACTAACGTTTTATTTTGACCCGTCCGAAATATAAAAAATGTTGCCATCCACAATTTTCGCATCATACCCAAAATGCTGATTGCCACATGAAAAAAAAGGTTTTCCATTTAAAAATTTCGTAACTTCTCGTTTGCATGGTAATGTCCATCGATACTGTATTGGTATATCGAATTGTCTGTGCGTTTATTTATTGGTTTATAATATAATATTTTACTTTTTTTATTCCCACACTTTTGTAGGGGTGGGTAGGGGCTATGTCCAATTCTTCTTAGTATCTAATATTAGATATCTAATATTAGTATTAGAGTTCTCACAAATGTGACAAACGGGCAAGAGTTTTATATTCGATTCCCGATTTGGGTGAAGGCAGATTTTCAGTCGGAATATAACTGGAGAAATGAAGATGATACGTCTCTAGAATATGTGCAATGCTTACTATTTCAGATACCACACTGGTTTAAATTAAGCTTATCATAATTATGATGAAAAACGGAATATCGTTTAACACATTGAACGCCGTGGTAGTCACCGGTGACCGACGTTAGTTTTCTATTGGCAGTCAAAGACTTAATAAAGACCATATATCAAAGATTTACTAAAAATCACGGTTTACTCTCGTAAATTAATGAAGAAAAGCTCTACTGGTTGCTCGTCACAGAGGGACTCTTCATCATGAGCAGCATCTCTCCATCAAGAGTCCCTCTGTGACTCGAAACTAGTAGATCTTTTCTCTTTTAATTTATGTGAGTAAACCGTAATTTTTAGTTAATTTAGTATGTCTCACGATAGTTATTATAAAAATATATCAAAGATAGCTCAATTAAGGAAAAATATTTAGTTATAATACTATTTACAAGAATTACAAACACAAAACCCAAGACGACTGTTTTTAGAAGTAATTAACCAAAAAGTTTCGAAAACAAAATCCTATTAATTAAACAGGATAACTTTAATAACAAAATATCATGAAATTAAGATTACTATCTTACCTACTGGTAATACAATATTTTACGGAAAAATATATTTAATCCATTCGAAAGTCCTTAAAAGGCTTCTAGAGTTACCATCTTAATAATTGGACTTAGCAAGAGTACCTAACTGAAAATTATAAAGTTTTTTCTTTAGTTATTCAATCCTTTGAAATAAATCTCATTTACCTTAGCTTCTTTTACAGATCAACTATATAATCTGATTAGTATGACAAAATTGGTTGTTTTTTATGGTATAAGCCGGTAAACGACCAGATAGATCACCTGATGGTAAGCTATCGCCACCGCATTTGGACACCCGAAATACTAGAAGCGTTTCGTTAGAAGTGTTGCCGGCCTTTTTACGTTAGGAATCTGCGGATTTTGGGGGCTAATTGTAGGGTAATTGGGCCTCTGTTTACTATATCACGTCACATCACATCATCAGTCTATAAGTGGCCATTCCTGACCAAAGATTTTTCTTACATGGAGAAGGTTTGAGCATTAATCACCACGTTTACTCAACTACTAAGTACTCGTACTACTAAGTATGTTTGAATTTCGATATTCTTCCACATTGGCTGAAATTTAAGATGGTGATGACAGAAGAATCTATTTGTCAATATCCCTACATTTCTCGTGACTGTCTCAATCTCATGTCCCATTACACAGGGCTCATAACAGTACTAGAGAAAAGAGGTTGTTGATATTAAAACATACCTCTACCGATAGGTACCGACCTTGAACAAACAAACAACGCAGTCCAAAAAAAAACCTTTAGAAAATACGAACCCCCATAAAAAAACAGACTTTAAATTTAAAATCAGCAATTATAATTATTCACAGGCAGACTCGTGTACAGATATGAAACGCACATACGTATATAACATTGAAATGAATAAATGGATAAAAGAGTAAATAAATACAAACGTAACGTAACGTACGGGTGCGCAAAAAAGGGTTAAAAACGGTCAACTGATAATGTTAATCACCGCACGGTTAACGACGTGCGAGCCACGTGGGGGTTTAATCACTCTTGGCGACTTTTTGCCACGTTTTTGTTATATATTGTACGGGTTTTCCAGGTGGGGTTTTCGATTTTTTAGGAATGAACCTTGATGGGCTGGGTTTATAGTTCATTTTGTTTTGTTTTCCTTTTTTTGGGAATATTGGTTGTAAAGAATTTTACTGTTAGGCAATCGGTTTTAAAGGGTGACTGCTAAACATGAGGATGCGCATTGAATCTTGGATCGAACCAAACTCTTTGAACTTAATGCTTAGAATATTTGGTAATCAGTTTCTATCATTAACGCAGAATAGCCAAATGGTAACACTAACTGAATACAATTGAATACAAAAGTCAATCTATAGGATTAACATTGACAAATTACATGTTACAATTGTATGTCAATTCAATACAAAAGCCCCTAACTGGCTTTCCCAATCTAATCCTTTTGACTTCAAACACAACACCAACTTATAAAAACTGACTCAAAGAAAAATGATCATGACATGTTCAACATAATCCTTCAACAGGTCAACACGGTCCATTTTTCAAAAAACCCCGAAAGACAAGTTACCCCATTGATAAAAAAACCTCTATCAATAATAACCCTAGCGAAAACTATAAATTCTTTACACACATTTTGTAAAGGGTTTTTCAGTAGAAGGGTGGCCTATATTTCACATCGACAATCGATATTTGCTCGAATAATAGTAGTGATGCTCTATTCGAATACAATGTGAATTCTGTCCCTTTTTCCAATCGAATAGTTTTTTAAGCGGGACATCGGGACATCGGGACTGATGTAAGAGTAAAAATTGGTCGGAGTGCTTTCTTTTACTTGTGTTAGTTACTATTCGAGGACATTTTGAAGAATTCTTTCGTTTTTTTTCTTTGCTTTTTTTCCGTTGCCTTCGGTTTTTGTTATGTGATACAGGATTTTTGTTTTCGATTCCATAAACGTGCCTAGTTACCATATTGGCTGCGCAATATACAAAATATTATGGTGGGTGCGATTTGCACAGAAAAAAAAAATTCTTTGCGTTGTCCACAAATTGTTCTTCTGAATCTGGGTATTATGTTTTATTTGTATAATAACTATCGTGAGACATACACAATTATATAAAAATCACGGTTTTCTCACATAAAAAAGGAATTCTTCATCATAAGCAGCATGAGCAGACCTGGCGATGCCGCATAGCCTACTGACCTACAGCCGTGAGTAAACCCTAATTTTTAGTATTATGTTTTTGTGAAAATCCTAGTCTCTAGCGTCGTCCGTATCTGTTTAAAAAATATAATGAAATAATGTAACATACAATGTAATAATGTCTTTGAACAAAAATAGACCCTACACAAAATTATTTTCGATTCAAATTTCAAGTTCATTCGTAAAAGCTTTAGCAATCAAAAGGCAGTCGGCAATACAATATAATTGTGTCCTAATTAAACATCTTAGCGTAAACGAATCCGGTACAAACAGGGATTCTTCCTTTGATGTCAAATTTTCATACAACATTAGTAGATTGTGGACTTTTGATCTCAAAAATTAACATACAGCCATTGTATCGTGAATTTGTTTGTGTGTATTTATATATTAACCTTCCATTATTGTGATGTGAACTGGGTTTTAATAATTTATTATGTTATTGGAAGAGGTAACCTTTTCCATGAATGTGGTTTTATTGGGATCAGTCGTTGTCAGTCAGATGTTAGTTCTTTCTTAACCAAATAGTGGAATGAGATGACAGACAAAAACTGCATTTTTGTGTGATATATTACGTTTTTTTTTAATAGCCTTGCTTCGGCCCAATGGGCTGGCTCGACCGGAGCGAGACCACAATGCCACCAACGTGAAACAACGGTTGCATTGTGTGAGTAAGATTATCGGAAGCCCGAAGGGGTGTACCCCTTCCTAGCCCCTAAAACGCCGGTAAGCAATTGTACCGCCTCTGGTGTTTTGGGTGTCCATGGGCGGCGGCGATTGCTTATCATCAGGTGATCCGTCTGATCGTTTACCGGCTTATTGCTTATAACCCGCTGATTTGAAAAGGGTAATGCCTATGGCAAGTACTGAATATGTTGTGACCGATATGATGATGAATCGCCACGTAGTAGGTATACGATGGCCTTCAATAGTTTTCAAGCAATTATTATAACTCATCATCTTTAATCAAGTATAAGAACTACTTGATCAAAGTACATCGTTGAATACTCATCGTCCTCGCCATCGCCCTAGTTGAACCACCATTAAAAGCATTAGTTATTTCAAACAACAAAACTATGCGAATACTCACTCATTTCGACACCCACGCTCATTTAGCATTATTAGTGAAAATTTCTTTCCTAGGAAATCATGTTGAACTCTACAAAGTTCATTTGTTCGACCTCGTTATATAGGTACTTCGTCAGTCAAGAATTTGTATTAACCACCTACGATTTCGTTGTTGGTCGGGCAGTTAGTGAGATTACTAAACGTGAGACTGTATGTTTGTATTCTAGATAGTGCAAAGTTGATAAAATTTTAGATTCTAGGAATAGCACAAATTTTTATTTACACGAGTCAAGCTTTTAATCCCCAAAGGGGTAGGCAGAGTTGCACATTATGGCACGTAATACCACTGTACAATGTACATCCGCATTTCACAATTTATGTTGTAAGTCCCATGTAATATTTTACTTCGACGCAGCGAATAGTACACCGTCTCAAGTAATCTACTACTTACAATCTTAAAAGGTAAGCACAACTTTTTCATGATTTTAACTGTCAATCAAATGTCTCAAGCGAGTTCCCTTCTGCAAGCGAGTCTATTACCATCGTCGCCACGAGAGCTCTTAATAATAAAATTCTTTATTAAACCAGAAAAGACCAAACAATCGCAACCAAGACCTCTAGTTTCTTAAACTTCTACCAAAAGTATTCTAACGCTTGCAGTATTTAATTTAAATGATCAGGAGCATGTATGAAGTCATTAGAACATTAGCGCCGCGGAAGTTAGCTTAGAAAGCGCGCGCATTAAAATGTATTCTTGTTCGGAGAGTCGCACACTGAGAGTGAAAAGTTTTACCTTTGGCTGTAAATGATAATGAGGAGTGAAAATTGAAGATGGTTTTGTAATTTTTCCGTACTATTCCTCCAAATATATTCAATATCGTAATCCGTTTACCGTAGATACTATGTACGGTATGTATCACCGCCGTCCTCTGGGGTTTGTTCAATAGGAGAAACGTGCGGAATTTAAGTCAAAATTATTTATGCGTGGCGGGATGATTTCGGGCAGGCACTTTTGAATGGAAAAAAAAATTATGTTACTCGAATTGGGATAAAAATAGAATTCAATCCTCACTACAATTCTCAACTGATTCAATTACTAAATGCATTTCGGTACATTCCGGACCATGCCAGGGTTGCTAAAATTCCACTGGTGAATTGATTAATACAAAAACATGTTTTAATACCCTGAACAAACCATGACAGAACACGCAACGCATGTATAGACGACAACGCACGCAAAAGGCAGGCAACGCACTTGTAACGCCTCTGGTGTTTCAAGTGTCCAGCGGCGATTGCTTACCATCAGGTGATACGTATGCTCGTTTACCAGCTTATACTATAAAAAGTTGAAGATCAATCTCAGTGGCATGTTATTGGAGAGGCCTAAGGTACCAATAGACGGAAACAAGCTGTTGATTATGATGAACATGTCTAAGAAGACAGCGATGATGGCGTGTTCCATAAAAAAAAAAACGCATGTAAGTCATTCAACCTTTCCTCTCAGAAAAACTACGTAAGATATACTCACAAAACAAAATAAATTCTTAAAATTAAATTTTAAAACTTAACCTCCCAACCGCACCACTAAAATGAAACCACAAATATCTACTAAAACAGTAATACGTTCGTCTGTACGACTAACTTAACATAACCTCTTGCTCCGTAGAATTCGCAAATTGCAGCGCAAAGCAGTTTGTGGTCCTTTCCGAATGCTAAGTAATAATTATTCGAGGCAAACGATCTTGATTATTGCTCCTAAAAGTACCTTGTTAATGGTCTGTACGTACATGGGATGAAGATATTAAAAGCAAGCTCCTTTTATATAGGGTTTGTTTTTAAATATTGTATTTAGATACTGTTTGTTCGGTAGGTGCTGGTTTTCGATCGATATTGTTAGATACATCACTTATTTTTTGGGGTTATTCGTTTCATAAATTTACAATGTGGAGTAGTTTTTACCCGACTGCGTCAGAAGGAGGGTTATGTTTTTAGAAATGTATGTATGTATGTATGTATAATTGTTTGGCACGCTCTGCAGCCTAAACGGCTTGATGGATTTTGACTTGAGAGGTGGCGTTAGATTCGTGTTTACTGTCCAGAGTGACACTGGATATATCAAAATAATAAAAAAACAAAATGGCGGATTTTTGACGCCAAATTCGAATATTTCTCACTCTCTAGCCTAAACGGCTTGATGGATTTTGACTTGAGAGGTGTCGTTGGATTCGTATTTACTGTCAGAGTGACTACTGTATATGTATCAAAATAAAAACAACATAAAACTAAAAAAATAAAAATAAAAAAGGTAATTTAAAATGGAACTACAAATATCCCGACTGCGTTTCTTTATAATATTAAAATGAAAAAAACCTCTTAAACAAGAAAGTCATCGTAAAATTTAAGCAGTCGGGACCCAATCTAGAAAGCCAGCCGTATTGTTATTGCCCTCACAAAGTACTTTATATTAAGAATGGGTCTGTACGTACATGGGATGAAGATATTAAAAGCAAGCTCCTTTTATATAGGGTTTTTTTTTAAATATTGTATTTAGATACTGTTTGTTCGGTAGGTGCTGGTTTTCGATCGATATTGATACTTCATTTATTCTTTTTTGGGGTTATTCGTTTCATAAAAGTAAATAGCGAAGTATATTTATTAGACAACAATGTCATGCCTTTTTATCCCCAATGGGGTGTTTTAAGGGGGACTATCATCCAATGACTTCTCCCGCCTTGGGCGAGGCGAGAGGGAGTGTCAGACTCTTACTGACTAAAAACCACCCTGTTCCTTCTCCTACTTTTCGATTTAGCTTTCGGGAAACCCGACTAGGTAAACCCAGCTGGAATCCCCAAACGGGTGCACAGGACAGCACGTAATGCTGCAATACAATGTAGACCCACTTTTTACCATTTGTGTAATAAATCCCATGTAATAGGGGGTGAGATATTTATTACTTTTGCATATATTTATTGTTAGTAACGGTACAGCGTTATTATTTGCCCATCAGGCATATTAGGCATATTACATTTCTATGTAGCGTGAATATGAACAAGTGAAACCAGTAACAAGAGCTAGTATGTAATATATTATTTATCTCTATTCTTGTCATAATGTCATTGTTTTGTCTATGAC
Source organism: Spodoptera frugiperda (assembly GCF_023101765.2). Lineage (NCBI taxonomy): Eukaryota > Metazoa > Arthropoda > Insecta > Lepidoptera > Noctuidae > Spodoptera > Spodoptera frugiperda. The sequence continues at coordinate 4,279,495 of NC_064228.1, read as the reverse complement.
AAGCCAAGGTGACCGCGACACGAGTATTTTTGATCAGGTTTTAAACCGAGTCTAGACACCATTAAACATCAAAATATTGATTAACACACACGAAATTAACCCTTATTCTCACGTAACATAATATTACAATCCCACAATGATTTATAACGATACGTAATAAAGAAAAGTCCATCATTAATAATTCTTTAATGGCAACAAACGTACATTTGGGGCACAAAGCTGATTTATCCGGAAATTACCGGTTTGTGACACCTCCGTGTCAGACTAATGACACGCTATTGCCGGAACACGTAACCCCGTGGCGGCGGACGGGTTGAAATGGTTTTTTTACGAATAAATAAGTATATTGGTAGTTTTTGTTGATTATGTGTTGAATAGTTTCAGTATAATATCGAGTTATTTTAAGGAAGGGTTATTTGACGTTTGCTAATAGTGGGATAGCTTTTCATCAGTTTCGTTTTGCATTAAAATAGTCATCATCATCATCGCCATCAGCTGGATCACGTCCACTATTATAGAAAAGTCCACATCAATCTTTATTATACTAGATACTAGTTCAAAATTACGATTTTCCTAATACTCTTTGACCAGTCTGAATATTAAATTAATTATCATGTTTTTCGGCTTACTCACGTAAATATTTGACGAAAAATTAATCTAGTTTCAAGCCATAAGAGGCTCAAATAGCTACGAGAGTAAGCCGAAAAGCATAATAATTAATTTAGCATATCTCACGAAAGTTATAATATATTCTAAATATTGTTAAAACCAAAGCCTCATACATGACAGCTGCATGCAATCAACAATACTGTATCAGCATAATTCCACACCCACCAAAACCCAACATTAACCCTACAACAAAAATCACAGCACAATTAACCCAAAAAATAATGACCCCATTAAAAAAAAACCAGAAAAAAATAACCCCGTATTATGATATTGCAAGCCAAAGCCTCTTTGTGATGTGAAAAATTATTATCGAATGGCGGAATTTTTCACCTTTCGCCGGTGGAAAATTCGCGGCGTAAACATGAATTAAAGTACTAGAAGGGCCCAAAGATTGATGGGGTCTGCGGGTTTTTGGGGGCCAGATTTATTGTGGTTCACAAAGGGGTCTTGGAATATGATTGGGGGTGATAAGAGCTAGCTATTGAAATCGGTTGTTAAGTCATTTTTTTTGAGGAATCCGGATTGGGATCGTTCGATTGTTTGTTTTGATTGAAGATAGAGGTTGAAAGGTGAGGTGTTCGTATTAGGATTATTGTATTAAAAAATAGTATTGGATTTAAAGTAAGGTATACAAATCAGACTTCAGTATTTTAGATAGCGTGTTTCCATTACATAATATACCATGTGGGAAAACCTCTTATAACTTAATTTAAACCACATATTTGTTATCATCTTGGCTGACAATATACAAAAAAATAAACAAAATTGGCCCAGTAGGTAAGTCAAAAAGTGCATTTTTCTCTTTGAGCTAATTTGAACACTGTTAACAAATACAGCATTGCAACAGCCGCACCACATGTACGTAACATTCCTAGAAAACCTACAATATTACAGCTCTTCTGTGATCAAGGAATATGGAGTTGTTCATACAGAATTTAATACTTGATTAATTCATTTAATTATTTATTTTGTTCGATTTTTTTCTAATATTTATATTATTCTTCTGTGGACGAGTACTACTTGTAGTTTCATTTAAGGCATATGAGTGATCTTCATACCGTACATGTGAAGGATTACTATTATTCCTGAGTACGATACACTGTCATCTATTGGATTGGCTATAGTCGTAAGTTATGATGACAACGTCATAATATCCTGGAGTCAATAGTTCAGTTTGGTTGCTAAAGGGGGCTTAGTTGAGCCCGTTGTGTTGACACGGTTGCTAAGATGATGTGTCATAGTCATGGTGCGACGGCAGATGGCACGAAATCGTGCATTGATTCTAATTTATGATGAAAACTGAACTTATATATTTATATACATTTATTAGTATGTATATTTAAATGCAGACTAATATTATTATAGGGAATCTGTGAACAACGAATACATATTTAACAAAACGTTTTCAGAAAACTATATCGCACTGATTCAGTCCAATGCAAGACATTGGTAGATTTTTTATGGGACAATTCCGCCACAATCTCCCTTACCGCTGCAACTCCTGTAAGTCAGGGTCTACAGTAGATACAACCATGAAAACACAGCAACAACATTAGAAGAAAAAAAGAAACATTATTACAGACCAAACGAATCAACCCTTTTTAAAATCGGTTAAAAATAACAGTATTTTGATCAAAATTAATACCTGGATGTCCCTCTCTATATCCTTGTAACAACCATGATTTATGAATCCCACGGCCTGAACATTTCAATTAGGAGTCTGACGAGTCACTCCAAACTGTTTATATTGATTTATTTCGCCCAATCGCCTACTTATTTACTTGGTATCAGTGGAATATTTCCTTATACAGGTATTTGGGTGATTTTCCATGTTGTGGATGCGTTTGGCTTCTATCAATCATATTAATTGGTACACTTGATGGTAACGGACTCAACTAAGTTATGTTTTTATATGGAAAGATGCGTGCTATGGTTACGCACCTACTATCGATACATCGTATACTCGAGCTGCGCTTTATTCAGTGGAAATGGTCACATCAGCTTAGCTATTACATTTTCGAAGCATAGCTACATAACACATTTCCATTGGAAAAGCACCCTTATAGTGCATTTTATTTATATTAAGTTACGCGTATAATCTCGGAAAGGGGACAATCATCCAATGGCTTCACTCGCCTTAGGCGAGGCGAGAGGGAGTGTCAGACTCTTACTGACTAAATACCGTACCACCCCGTTCCTATTCCTGCTTTTTGAGCTGGAACCCCGGTAAACCCGCTATGAAGTCTGCAGCTCCAGATTGTAACACCTATAATGTAATACCTGATTTATAGGCAAATAAATTCGAATTTCAGTTACATTTTTTCTAACATATTTTAAATATCAAAATCAAAATGTAGCCTTTACATAAATAAAGTACTAAAAACTAAAAGGTTCGTTTATAAAGTAATTGTTTACGAATGTTCTATGGTAAAGTTTTAATACGAGGGCTGTCTAAAGCAGACGCTTGCTATTTACACGCTGCGCCAAAGGGTAGCTTACATACAGGGTTGTTGCTTAAAGGAAATAATTATTTTAATACTGCTGTAATATCATAGTAATCTTGTGTCGTGGTGGCCCGGAGGATTGAGTCGTTTTGGTGTAGCTAATTACTGAAATGGCTGGACAATTTTTCACGGAACTTTTATTGTAGTTGATGTACTAAGGAGTAAGTTAAGCTACATTTCTTTTAGAAACGATATATGTATAAAATGCGGGAGAAGACAGCGAATGATTTTCCCCCTAAAAAAAAAGATAAGGTTTGCTATATATTCCTTGTTCGTGAAACGCGTTGGAGATAGCTGGTTATAAGGTTTAAGTTCATCAGAGAGGGTTGATGCTCGATTGCTTTTAAATCCACGAGAAGAGTAGGGGTATGCTATTATAGTGGACCACTATCACTAAGATAATACCTAAACCAAAGTTGGAATACATTTTAAAAACAAATTCACTAACAACAACCCTATTTAATGAATCAGACAACTATTTAGGAAATAGCCGAGGTACGAGTACTTTACTTGTACAAGAGCAGAAACAAAATAAAAATGTTTCAGCTTTGAAATGGATCACCGAGTTGTTAGTACTGAAATTCTGAAAATGAAATGTTTGGATTACACGTGGAGATGTAAATGACAGGTGTTCTGAAAGTATCGTCATGCCTTTTTCCTTTTTTTAAAGGGTAGGCAGAGGTGCACATTACGGCACGGCAATTTTAATGTTAATTTTGTTTTTAGGACAAATACGGGACAGAGGTAGTAAACTATTACTCGTTATTCGATTTATAAACTAGCATAGTGTGAACAAGGCATTGGAGCTAGGCAACAGCCTATAAGTGGCCACTGCTGACCAAAGGCCTCTTCTCGTACTAAGAAAGTTTGAAAATTAATCACCACTCTTGTTCAATACTGGCTGGGGATTACAAGCTAATAATTAGTAATTATAAGCTTTCTCCATTTGTCAGTGGTGTCTAAATAATCTTAGAAAGTCACATTGGTATTGATACGTTTCGAACATACCCGTGTGCATGAGAAGCGGGCGCCTTAAACTACCACGAAATATATAACCTCCGAACCATCACGACATTAGAGTGCGATGTATACTCATACATATCTATTGATACTTTACTGTCCAATACCCATATACTAACCAAATCGTATAAAGCCAAATTTAATAAAGCAGTAGGTACTATCAAGCTCAATAAAAGCTAATTAACAAAATTAATCACAAGGTTCTATTGAATACATTTTTAGCCTTGAACATTCAACCTTCGATTAACCTATGGGTCCCATAGGCCATAAATTATTCAAACACTGAAAAGGGTAAATATTGTAATTATTTCAATAAATTTTGTTCGTAAAATCGTATCTAATTAAAGGGAATCGATTTATTCGTGTCGATGATTCGTTTGTTTAGTGGCTGTTTGGAGTTTGAAGGTCATTCATAGGTCGATTTTCTGTTTGATCAAACAGTAGGGTCGTTATAACTGTAGGTCGGAAAATCGTAGTATTTATTTCATTTTTGTGCTTTTACTTTATAAGTGCTACAAATACAACGTCAGAATCTGATAACATGATCCGGAGCTGGGGTCAATCTTAGGGGTTACCGGGGCTCCGGCTCAAAGCAGGAGTACCATATAGTGATCACATGGGCCGAGTAGAGCTGATACAAGACCGCGAGCTGCGGACTACATAGTCGGTTGTTTTATTACAGTAAAATCTTCTCTGTTATCTTCATTTTCTTTAACCCTTTTCTACTGCTTTTTTTTGAGGAGGGAAATTCATCCTATTACTCCTACTGCAAGGGTGTAGATCTCCTTCAGTTTCTGCCATCCCTATCTGTATTGAGCAATCTCCATCCAATTCGTGCTGTTCGTGTGATATCATCGTACCAACGCATCTGGAGTCTTCCTTGTGAGCGTTTTTAGTCCCGTAGTCTCCAATCTATCACGGTTTTACAGCATAAACCCTTTTAACAAAACTACTTATTTATTTATTCCTCATAAGCAAAAAAGGAAAACGAGCAAGAAACTTAATTCTTTTTCACAGCACATCAACCTAGGTATCTTAACAATTACTCTTCCAAAATTCTAACTGTATTGTTCTATAATAATAGTAAAAACAGTTTCAAAAATTGGTCTACCTTGATATGCCGTATATCTGCACCAAAACAAGACATTTCTCAAATGACTCCCGTGCGCTGGTAGCTAGTAGCCACACGTTTGCAGGTATAACCTAATTGCTTAGATTCCAGTCTGGCTAGATTCCAAATGTCATCGGTTAGCCTGTGTGGGGCGACACAATTCCCATGGGCTTTTGTGAGTATAAAGAACTTACTCAGACTTATTGCCAATTGCGATAACCTATCGTAATCCAAAATCTTTGCTCTAACAATTCAATACATTCGATTTTAGTTAAAATTCCGCTTATACATCTATTTTTTAACACGCAGTGTGCATCACCGCCATCCCGCTCGCAATTAAATGCTCATGCAGCGGAGGTGCAATATAAAACACACACTCATAAAATGCAATATACCACTCGACATATGTTTCGCTGCTCCACGGAGCATCCCAGGAGGTATTGACTCGGCGGCTCCCGCAGCTGATTGAAAATTATTGGATCGCTCTTCATTTTTGACAAATACTCTACAACTCATCAAAAATCACGAAGCACGCACGAAGCGCTTCGCTTCAAGCTTCCTTGTGCGAACTGCTAGGGAGTGGAACTCCTTGCCGGAGTCTGTGTTTCCTGATGGGTATAACCTGGGTGTCTTCAAAGCCCAAGTGAATAGGTTGCTTATGGGCAGACGTGCTCCATCGTAAGCCGCATCATCACTTACCATCAGGCGAGATAGCGGCCAAACGTCGGTCCATTTAATATAAAAAGAAATCAATCTTAATCTAAAGATTTACGATTGAGATTGATTATCTGCAGTTAGCACGCTACGTATGAAAGGCGGCAGTCAGCAGGCAGTCGGTTGCTCATCTACGGCACCAACCGTGCAATCACAAAACATACCCTTAAAACGCAACCTATCTAACCCATAAAGTCCTTCACCCCTGCACAATCATAGGCATACATCCAGGTAATTCTAATTGCATAGATTTGAGCCTGGCACTGTGCCAAACGTCGCCGAGAGGTGGCAACGAGATTAATTACAAGAGATTTACTGTTATAGGCCTATAGCTGGCACACGTTCTTATTTATAGTACTAATGATTTGTCGTGTAAGCTCAATTGTGCTGCCGTGTTCGGAAATTTGAAATTTGTTGATGATGCCGCGGTTTGGCGGATAGGTTTATGCGGAGGATGGTTTTTTTCGGCAGTCAGGTAATGTTCAAGGAGGAGGATAATGCTAGGTGTGAAGTTTCTTTCTAAAGTATTGTTTTATTTTGTGGTTTTACTTTATAAGTGCAAAAGAAAAAGCAACGGCAGATTTTGATAACAAGTTCCGGTGTTGCAGACAATCTAGGATTACCGGAGCTGCTGCTCAAAGCAGGAGTAGGAAGGGGGCGGATTTTAGTCAGTAAGAGTCTGACACAAACACCTACTCACCCTAGCCAGGAGAAGTGATTGGATGATTTTCCCCCTCAAAAAAAGTGTTAAATCACACTATAAAAGGGACGCGTCTGATATCAATTCAATTAATTACCTATGCGATAAGATCTTAGACCAATATAACTAAAAAGCCTTTAGATCTGACTGAACACTCGATTTCAACAACATTTTTAGAGATGAAAACCTAAATTTTATTCCGCTTCTCTTAACCAAACAAATATTCAATTAATTTGTACAGCAAACGAGCCAGACTAATACCAGAAATTAATATTGCAGGCAGTTCTAATCCTGATATAAAACGAAGCGTCTATACAGTCGATGGCGACATTTGAATTATTTACAAGAAAATGGCCGGCCGGCCCGTCCCGACATAACTTCAATTAACACTGGCATGGGGATGGTGTTATGCGTTGTGGAAGAATTACGCTAAAATGTATTTGAATTTGAATAGAATGATGTAGTTTTACATTAAGTGTGAGAGAGCCATACTTCGGCACGAATGGAGAGGCTTGACTGGAGTAATACCACGGCCTTAAAAAACCCAACGTGAAACAATGCTTGCGTTGTATTTCGTTATGTAAGTGAGGTTACCTGAGACCCAATTACTCCCCAACCTAATCTTCCCAATCTCCAATCCCCAAAAACCCTTAAATTTCTGACTTCCAAAACGCTTAAACGCATTTGTAACGCCTCTGGTGTTTCAGGTGGCGACAACGATTGCTTACCATAAGGTGCTCCGTCTGTCCTTATATTCATACTTTAATGTTTTTGTACACAAAACTGTAAACTGTTTATTTGTGGTGGAAAATAAAGGAATTATTTATTTTTTATATCATTATAAAAAATATATCTTCAGTAAAGGCGCGAAAAAAGTTAATGCCCATCAGAGAGCGCTACTGCGGTGTGTTTGTCAAATGTGATGAATAGTAGTCTCTCTCTTTCACACTGCTTTAATGTACCAGAAGAATTTAACAAAAAGTAACATTTACTTTTTGCGTCAAAATACTCCTGGTTCATTCCTACATACAACCCTCTCAATTAACGTTCTGGTGACAAATTAATGTGGTCAATGTATACCGAGGGTGTGTCTCCGCCGGCCGTCATACACTGCCTTGGCACATCATAACAATACAGTATTGGTATGCTGTTATATATGTTGTATGTTGCAGCGTATTCTGTTTGGACTGGATACTTTTTTGAGGATTCGAGTTCGAGTTCTAGTTTTGGTTATCACATACATAACCTCATGCCTGTCTCCCATGGAGGTAGGCAGAGACAATGGGGAACGCGTTCTCATTTTTCATTTCATCAACAGTTAGTTAGTTTTGGGTATTCTGTACTAATAATAGAATTCTGTGCCTAGGTCGTAACCATTTAGGCGTAGCACAGTGGAGGCTCCGGGGAGCAATGGGAGAGTAGACCAATCTACTTAGAGGATCCGGTGCTCATTCAGGTGCAGATGGTGGCGGCAAGGGTGGTTTTAGTGAGGTAAAAATCCCATACTCCTTAGTTTGAAAAACTAAATAATCACAAATCTCTAGTCCATTCTATAGTTTTAAGTATAAAACACAATATCCATCTCCATCGACAAAGTATAGAAAGCCATTACAAAAATGGACTACCAAAAATATGGTGGGTCTATGAAGATGGATTGCTGAGTTCCTATAAATAGTACGAGACCAAACGAAGTGCGAGATGACGGCTGATGGTGATGTATGGAATATTAATATGACCACATGTACTGGCCTTAGATTCATAAGGATTGTTTTGGTTTTAATAAATATAGTAATCAATGAGATTGTCAAAAAAAACATATTTTTGAAAAGAGTAACGATGAAGTTTCTTGCTCGTTTTTCTCCATTCGAAGCTATACTTTGGAACGAGCACCTAGCGTCACTGACGGATAGGCTGACGTACAATTCAATTTAAAGTTGAAATTTTTTTTAAATTTAGGATTAATTGAAATAAATGCTTTGACTGTGATTTCGAAAATCTGCAAAGCAAATCTCTTTGTGTGATCCACAAATTGTTGTTCCGGGTCTGTGAGTGATGTGTATGTTAACTTGCATGTTTGTAAATGCACCTAAGACACAGGAGAAAATTCTAGTTTATTTATTGAAGAAGAAGTACCTAAGTATGGAAACCAATGACTTCTCCTGCCTTGAGCGAGGATTCCTGCCCCGGTAAACCCGCTAGATAGTCAGCTCCGGATCAGGCATCAGCCCTAGTGGGCCCTATCTGTGCCCTTTAAGGCCTTACTTTTCATTTCTCTTATTACTGCTAACAAAAACATTACTCTCAATAAAACATACACAAAACATCCCCCAACATCACCAACCGAAATAAAAGCTTAATGTAACAAGAATAAAGACCAATATACATCACGAAATGGCCCAGAAACATACCTAATACCAATACAATCATAGGCAATTGAAAATATAATAATCTTTCCTTTTACTACCCCATAATATCCACCCAGTTTGATACGCCATTTTGATCCTTCATGACTAGTAAAACGATTTAACGTGCACCATAAAGTGCTATGAACAATATTTGTTTGATATGGCATTTGAGACTTTTTTTGTAATAAAATTGTTTGGGATTTAGTGTGCTGGATATGACGACATTGATATCACTAGATAGACAGATACAAACGCCGAAGTTACTTTGTATTAGTAAAATATTGTGTCTGTATACTTAGATCTTTAAAATAACGAAATAGATCGGCGGTATTTCCAAACCGATACGACCTTCAAACCTTCAAGAAAGGAGTGTATTCCTTTTTAAAAGGCCGTCAACGCATCTGGCTGGCTTCTCTGGTGTAGCGGATGTTCATGGGCGGCGCTGATCACTTATCACCAGGTGATCTGACTGCTCGTTTGCCTCCAGCCCCATAAAAAATATATTTTGATGTTTTTTTAATAGGTATAGTGATTGAAGAGGAAGCTTACATATTACGTATAATACTTTAAAAACGCCACTAATATATTAACTTTTAATTATTACGTAATAATACTTATTATCCTTTAAATTAAAAAAAATAAAAAACAAAATATTAAACATTCGCGAGGGTTTTCACTAAGTTATAAATCCAAGTAATTTATTTTCCACCATAGTGAAGCAAGAATACAAAAAAGACTGTCATAGTCCTTATTTTCTCCCATACAAATACAAAACTTAACGCGTAGACTTAAATTCTAGACCCAATTGCAGTCTAGATGCACCTTCAGGAATAAAATAGACACTAGGAAACACGCTAAACAGCTCAACAATTTTAATTATTCGCAGCACAAAATGTAATTCTACTGAAGTGCGCTCAGCCGCTTCTAGTTAACACATATTCCGTGAACACTGTTGAGTTTGCTGAGTCACATTTAGCAGTGCAGTGTAAGACTACGTAGATATAGAATGAGCTGGTTCATTCTCTAGTCTCTTTAAAGGATACGTTGAATTGTTGATGTCTGTGTATAATGTTAATTGGTAAAAAAAGCACAATAATATCGGGAGGCCCAATTATCTTCCTCCCCAATCTCTGAAGGCCGTTAACGTGGTAACGGTTTTGGTGTTTTGGGTGTCCATGGGCGGCGCCGATAGCTACTAATCAGGTGATTTGTCTGCTCAAGTGCTCAATTACAGATTTATCTCATAAAAAACTTACTCATACTATAAATATTATAATCGTCACAACTTTTATCACCGAACGGGTAAGCAGAGGAGCAAATTACGGCACGTACAATGTACGCCCACTTTTCGTCATTACTGTTTTAAGTCCCATGTAATAGGGGGTGAACCTATTATCATATACCGGAAACTATTTCAGACTCCGTGCTACTACTGAGAAATATTGGAAAGACCGAAAAATCTGCCTATTATCAATTTGCCCGCCCCGTAAATCGAATCCATTCTGCATAAATATTACAATATTTACAGAAAACTGGCGTAAAACTACTGTTAACTCTTGCAAAAGTACCGCTAATATGACGCTAATCGGTGTCCATGGGCGGCGCTGATCGCTTACCATCACGTGACAAATCTGCTCGTTTGTCCCTATTTCATAAAAAAATGCTATGTATTCGTATAAAAAAAAAAACATTTTACAAGTGACTGTCGTATCCAGTACTTTCTACCTCTTATATTCTCCATACACAAACCATATGAATCCAAGTCGCCCCCCGGAGAACTGACGACTTACTGTTATTTTCAGCTAGCATACCCTGACACAGTCGTTCAGTGTAGATTCCTTTGTTTCTCCTACAGCGACACTTAGTGCTTAAGTTAAAGTCTAGTCTAGATATTACAACATTGATAACGTCACGTCTTCTATTCTCTGTGGAGAATGTGTGTAGTTAGCACTTCTATGTGTTTGTGTAACGGTTTCTTTTTCGCCAGTTGTGTTATGAGAGTTAAGCTAAACATCTGTATTTAAAATTTGAGATGGTAAACGATCTTCAAAATTCATGTGATTCGGGAATCAAATCGAAATGCATTTGGGTGTGGCATTTTTTTAAATAACCTTTGTTCCATGCTAGGATTTTCTCCTGTATCGTAGGTGTGTTTACAAACAAACAAGTTCACAAAATCACGACACCCAGACTCGAAATAATTGTTTATGGATAATGTTAAGAAAAGAAATACTTGGGCTGTATAATAGGTACTGGTATATTTATACAACGGATTATAAAAATATATGAGAAAAATATGAGGAAGAGAAAACAAAAGAATAATTTTTATGCGCGCATGCGCGCGACGCGTACATGTGATGCTTGTACAGCTGCTCGGGCGAAAGTGGCGAGTCGCGATCCTCCATTTGATGCCGTCACTTTTTCCGTCGCCAGCCAGCAAACAAAAAGTATTTAAACGTAAGGTTTTATGTTCGTTCAGACGTTTCCGAACAGATAACACAAAGAGTTGTTCCGTGCGGGAATCGAACCCGTTAGACGTTGCACCTGATGGTGATCCGCCTGTTTGTTTACCAGCTTATACCATAAAAATAAACCTAACCTGGGAACCGAATTCAACACCCCTTGGGCCAATCAATTACCCGAAGTTATAGCCAATCAATAAAGCGGTCTATAATTGCTTCAATATAACATTTAAACTTTTTAAAACTCCTTCCCAATACTAATTCTAACTTGAACGGAACCTAAACATGATTTACTCGGTAAGTTCAAATAAATCGAACTTCATTTTAACTTAGAATTTCGACCTAACTTGTAGAGTTAAATCAATGTTATCTTGTTTATTAAATACAAACTTAACAGTTAAACGAAACTGTAGGTTTGGTTAGTTTATTTAGACATCTCGCTTTGTTTTCAGAGAAGAGATTGGTAGGAATTATACTATTGTCTACCTGTATTTATTTATCGCTTATAATAAGTCTAAAAAAAAGTTTAATGTCACTCGCAGATACACTATTATTGTATTATTTTGGTGATGTTCTATTGTAACTGTCGCACTCAGAGACATTTGATGATGATGATTACTGAAACTATCCGTTAGTAACGATATTCCGATAATATAACAGTCCTAAGGACCGGTTTATATAGTCATTAAATGACTCTGAGTGCAGCAGTAAATTAACAATTTAATCAAATGCATCCAGCCTCTAAGTTATATGAAAACACTATTTACTTGTGGCGTCTGTTAAATACAAAGAAACATTATATTTGTGCCGTAAGTCACAAAAACATACAATTTAACTGCACTCTGTGTGACCCACAAATTGTTCTTTCGGATATAGGTATCATATGAATCAGGAGCAGGTCTATTAGAGGACCCGGTGCCCCTTACAGGTGTGGAGGGTGGTCACCGGGGTGGTTTCTTCACTCTCCAGTCTTTATCCCCAGAAAGCCTTTTGAAGGTTTCCCCCGTAGCAAAAAAAGAGTCATATGAAATGTATGTATGTTTGTGCCTTGCTTACGATGGGCAAACGGTTAAAAAAAGACACAAATTATACATACTTCTCATTAATTTCTTTATCCCAACCGCAAATGCGAACCAGTCAGGCTGCATTTCTGCTTAGCGATTCTAGTGACATCTTGCGGTAAGGGACTGAGGTTGAAAATCAATACGATTGTTACATGTTTGTCTATTTTAAGTATTGCCACATTCCTTCTGGTTTCCTTGTCGGTTTGGATTCCAGGAATTTAATGTAGTGTTGTTCGTTGCTGGGCTATGGTAACAAGGATTGGATGTTATGTGATGTGTTCAAGGGAAATTGATTCTGTGTTTAATTTAAATTCTTGTTTTTTTACGATGTAGGACAGAGTTGCATATTATAGCACGAATGCCGCTGTACACCTGTACACACATTTTTCACAATTTATGTTGTAAGTCTCATGTAATAGGTGGTGAGCCTATATCGGGCACAATTCTACTGAGAAATATTCGAAAAACCAAAAAAATCCCAGTAATACTTTGCCCGACCCGGGAATCGAACCCGAAACTCCTTGTCTGGCAGTCGCACTTGCGACCACTCGACCAACGAGGCAGTCTACTGTGACTCACACCTCTGTGTAACTTCCTACCAGCATAAAATTATTTTTAAGAAATTAAATCTTCATACGACTGTTTTATCAGTAATAATTTTATTCCTAATGTACCTAATTATAAGTATTTTAATAGCCCCTTTCTTCCCAGACAAAAAACCAAATATAAAGAATACCGTAAAATCGAGTTTTACCTACAATATAATTTTGACCCAAACTTTTAGATCAATGAAAAAACAATATATACTTTGTTCTAAATTCCTATTGGTTATAGAATTTGGATCAAAGTTATCCCAGTGAATCAAAATAACCCAAACATACCCGATAAGTTTAAAAATCAAAACCCACACACTCACAATCTCGCGGTAAGGCTTAATCTATCTACACACAAACACACGTACAAAAGTACTATCACCCTATTTTCTCGGAGACACATCACAATCATTACTGCAGACTCCATCAAAAGCTCATCTAGTATTTTTTCAAACCAGTCTGACACTTGATAAAAACTGTGAGGAGATAAGTGAGATGAGACGATTGTACATCTCAGTGCTAATGTCTTTGATAATGGCCTAAGATCTAATAATTGATGGATGAATTTAGGTCTATAATGAGTACTAGATACTGTCTAGACTAGGTTTTGTTTTTTGTAAAGTTAGTTTTGATTGTCTCTGAAGGACAAATATATTTTAAAGTCAGCTAGTTTGAATCGGAGGTGCGGACTTCTGTGGGATTCGGCCTCGAAAAGCAAGAGTAGGCAGGAGTAGTTATTTTAGGGGCAAAAATCATCCAATGGCTTCTCCCGTCTTGGGCGAGGCGAGAGGGAGTGTCAGACTCTTACTGACTAAAAATCACCCCCTAGGAGTAGAAAACTCCTGCTCTTCAAGCCGGAGCCCCGGTAACTAGTAACTAACTAACAGACTAACCGCTAGGTAATCCGCAGCTCCCGTTCGGACATCAGCCCTACTGGACCCCATCTGATCACTATACGACTGAATGATAACGAAGAGATTATGTAGGGAAGTATTTCTTTTTAATATTTAAAAATGGTGAAAAGTGCGTGTACAATTGTACATTGTACAGTGGCATTAGGTGCCGTAATGTGCGCCTCTGTCTACCTCTTCGGGGACAAAAGGCGAGACGTTGATGTTAAAAAAAAATCAATTTATTGTCCCTATTATAATCAATTTATTGTTTACTTGCATATCAAATAACTTGACAAATTGTAACACAATGGGATCTAAATAGACGAATAAAAAATAAAACACCAAAAACTATAATAAAATCAAAAGTTTTATTCTGATAGTATCATTATTCCATTTAAAAAATAATGACAAATAATAATTATCGCATGCAAAGAACAAAAACACTGTATCATGCAATATTTTTTATACATTTTTAATTAAATTTTTTAACAACAAAAATTTGTTATTTTGCCATTAATATGCCCATTCAATGAGGTGACATTCTGTAAAGCTGTAATAACTTACATTTTTAATACCTATTTACATTTTAAAATGAAAATAAAAATTAAAATAGTGGCACACGTTTATAAGGGGTATTTTTAAAACTATAGATTCTGGCTTGTTACACATTATACGGAATCTTACCTATCGTATATAATGGAACTAAGATGCGATCCTAATTTCTTTTTACTATATAATTATCACAGAAAATATGATTTTCCTATCATTGACATTTTTAGCTAATTACTTTAATCTATCTAATCGAAACTGTCGTGTAAAAAGTTTGAAAAAACTAAGCGACAGTACAATACAAAGAATGTTAAAAATTAATTCATTTCGATACAGCACAAAAAATCATAAATTTATCTACGTAGACATTTTTTTCTTTCTATATAAAATTTATAAAATATTTTATTTTCAGTCTGTATAGTTTATATAACAAATGAATTATAATTATTATACTAATTGGAAATTAATGGAATTATAAAAAAATCGGTTACCGAATAACCGATTTATTTATTGAGCAATCGTATCGTGCTAAATATTCGGATTCGGAGAACGAAAATAAAAATAAAAAAGAAATCTGTAAACTATAATAATATATATATAAAATGCACTCATTATATTGCGAATAAAATTCTTTATACAGAATGTAACAAAAATACTTTAATTATTACAAAAAAAAAATTAGAAAGTTATTTTTCATGCATTTATCTATTCATTTATTGTATTTACAAAAATATATATTTCATTTA
Source organism: Spodoptera frugiperda (assembly GCF_023101765.2). NCBI lineage: Eukaryota > Metazoa > Arthropoda > Insecta > Lepidoptera > Noctuidae > Spodoptera > Spodoptera frugiperda. The sequence continues at coordinate 4,264,065 of NC_064228.1, read as the reverse complement.
ATTTTTATACAAACACGAAGCCATAGAATTGCACCGTACAATAATAATTTTGTCCAATTAATTTGACGCGTTAACGCAATACAATTAACAAAGAGACAGTCGAAATATTTCATTATTTTCGAAATCCAATAAATTATTCAAGTCATTATAATTCGAAATACAAAAATTGAATGCAAAAGAGAAAACACAATTTTGCTGAAAATAAATTCATTTTTCAGTTCAGTTAAAGACTTTTAAAATACTTGAATGATACCTTAAGGTACGCGTCTATAGGCCCGCATCGTACGCATCGCACGCAACGGATTTTAGTTTGTCTTGTATAGAAACTCATACAACTGCGTCCACTGATCCGCATCGTGCGGACCGCATCATCAGCAAAGCCTACATGCGATGCGTACTGAAGACGTCATACGGAATGCGTACGATGCGGGCCTGTGGACGCTTACCTTCATTCTCTGTGTTAAAACATCTCTTTTGCATTCGTTCTACAACTCAAAAATCTTCGATGTATTTTTCAAAAAATTAATTAAACAAGCCTTCAGACTTATCCTATCGTATATACACCTCAGTCATATAAAAATTCAGGAACATAGTATGATACACTTTCAGCGTTTCTCAGCTGATATTTCAAGAGTCCAATTTACACTAGTCTTATGATTTTACGCCTCTGCTATACATGAGTGCCCTGAGCCGGCTGACTACCATTACCTGTAAAAAATGGCCACAATTAACTTAAGTGAAGAAAAAAACGTTCTAGTAAAAGTAAAAATGGTCATTTGTTATTTTTAATACGGAATACAAATTGTCCGGAATGTTTTATGTAACTAGAGTATTCCGGTACGGTGGTTAGAGTTTTATTTTAATAAAAATGTAATGTTTTAATATCTTGTTCTTGAAATTGTTTTATATAGCGCTAGTTGGTCTTCGCTTTTTTAACTTTGGAGGGGATCTTTTAACCTCTTATCTGTTCTTATATAAGATACAATAGAAAATACGTTGTGTCTTGCTCAAAGGTTAAGATATATAAGGCAGTTAGGCTATTGATTCGACTAAGGCTTGTCTACGACGCGTCATTTACAAATTAATATAGGCGGCCTAAAAATGATAAATCATGTATATAAGCAATAAGCATCTTGCTTAGAAAAACTGCAAAACTACCTACGAAGCGGTCACTCACTAACTATCGTCAGTTGTCTGTTGCATCCATTCGTTAAGTAACGCGTCGACAGTAAGCCCAACTTACTTCTAGTTCAATGCTACAAAATTATACCGCGGTACAAAATACCAACCCAATAACTACTATTTATAAATGTAAATTCAATAAATAAAACTTAAAACAAATGTCGTTGGCAAACAAGTTTGCGGCAAAACTTGACACCACACAAAAACCCCAACCGACAAAACCGCTAAAACCCGATTTCAAAAAACCCCATCGCCAATCGAACCCCGAAAATAAAACTACGAACTTAAGTAGCAAGTTGGACCAATAAATAATTCAAGTCTCACTTCGAATGCAATTAGATTTATGCGACTTTGGCAACACGCTGTGGTGAGATCGATCGTAATTCAGTGGAAGTTACTAAACACAAACAATTGAGCTCGCAATGGCTGTACTTGGCAATATAACTTTGCAGACTGGTTAGAATATTATTGTTTATTTATTAGTTACGTATTTGGGAAGTAGGTTTTTTTTGGATTATGTCATTTGGTGACTGGGTTAGCTTAGTTGGTTTAGAGGTTGCTAAGACTTTGTGATCATGAATTGTGCTCAAAAATATTTAAGTGTGCTCATAGTAGTGCAGACAAATTCATAATATTGCCACTATTTTATCTACACTAAAAATACTCGTATAGTATAAAAACTATAAATTAAAAAAGTAGGTTATACGATATTTTTAGAAAATTTATAACAAAAAAAGGTAAAGGAGAAAAGCTCTACTAGTTTCGAGTCACGGAGGGACTCTTCATCATGAGCAGCCTACTAACGCTACTTGATAGAAATACGCGACGTGGCCACGTCAGCCGCGATAAAGAGTCCCTCTATGTCTCGAAACTAGTAGAGCTTTTCTCGTTTGAGTAAACCGTGAATTTTACTTAATTTAGTAACTATGTCTCAAGATAGTTATTATAAAAAAAAGGTAAAGCATTCTCAATAAGGAATTCTGCTCACCCCTTTTCTCACCAGACGCCTATTTACCTGTAGGCAAAACGACAGAGTTTCTGACTGCCGAGTAAGGGGGCGGTGCTGGTGTGGACGCCGGCTTCGCTGTGTGCACTTGACTGCTATAACCTGTATTGGAGAAGGGTTAAGGTTTAATTTTGTGTGAGGTTTTTTTTTATTTTGTGAGGTTTCGTTTTTATTGTGTAAGGTTTTTGTTGGTGTTCGGTATAATTATTTTATAGTTTGTTAATATGCTTGTTACCTATCTTGAAGTAATAATTGACACTATTGACACATTTACATATGTATTCTGTATGCTTTATGAAAAAAAATAATTCGTATTTTTAAACTGAGATGGTCACTAACACTATCATTAGAACTTGAGACACATTAACATAAATAAACTTGGAAAATATCCCGTCTCAAGTTCGAATGATAGAATTCGTATTATTATTGTATAAAAATACAATTTCATAACCATAACCATTCCATACAAAGTATTTTTTTTAATCTTGAAGAAAAGTTTAGATATAATTATTATTATTACCTCTCTAAATAATCACCAATTACCTAAAGTCCTTCAGAAACAAAAGACACGTAAACTTCTTAATAAAATCAAATAAATAGCGAACTTCAACTTACCCATATTACTATTCCTCAAGTACGGGTTCCCATACGTAGCTGAGTACCTCAAATCCACATTAGGTTGAGGTTTTGTGTTCGGCTGGGCATATATAGGTGTCGGGGACGCTACAAATAAAAACAAACAAACATTTTTACATTTTTATACTAATCGAGACTCGTAACGCCATCTAGTTAGAAAGGCGCGAATTATTTTTTTCGTAGCAGCTACGAAAAAGTACTACTAAGACTAGAGTGCTACGAATGTTTTTTTTTTTTGTTATTTAGCAATGGTGGTTTTATTTACCATCATTATCAATACTTATGAACAAAGTATAGGTATGTGTATTACAGCTTCATTGGTCCAATGGATGCAAGTGCAACTGCCGTGCGAAGGACTTTTTTTGATGGGGGAAAATCAAACTACGACTTCTCCCGCCTTGGGTCAAGCTAGACGGAGTGTCAGACTCTTACTGACTATAAACCACCCCGTTCTTACTTCTGCTCTTCGAGTCATAGCCCCGGTAAACTGCTAGGTAGTTCGCTGCTCCAGGGAGCGAAGTGTGTAGGGTTTGATTATTACCTATACCTATAATATATTCACCGACTTTTCAACAATTTTGCGAAACAGATCACATTGTGCACTCATCACCATCATCATAGTTATAAGGAACTCATAACATAACTGGTTAAAAAGGGAGGTGTTACAATATAATATTTACTAATAACATAGTGGGTGTTACAATACAATATTTTGTAAACAAGTGTGTGTTACAATACAATACAATATTAATAAATACACAAAAAACTAATACAAACCATCACCAACTGGAAGTCCCAGGCTATTAATTGCGTCCGTTTCATCTGAAGACTTGGTCGTTCGTTGTAACGTGTTGTTTTGCGATCCATTGCCGGCTGACAATGGAAGCGTTGACGCCGTGTCGATGCTGCGCGTCAATGAACCTTGTAATGATCTGTAGGGAAGAAATTGTCGTTAAGGCTTCTGAGTTTGTGTATCTTTCATGTACAATTTGTGCTTTTTTAAGAATTAGACAAAAGCTGTTTTTAATAGAAATCTATTGTAAAAATCATAGAAAATTTCAATTGAATATAAACACATGCCTACTTCTTATGTAACTTATAACTGAGTTCAAAAAAGGAGGTTATCGGTTTAATTTGTAGTATGTATGTTTGAGCGCGATTATCTCGTATTTGGTTGAACCAATTTTTATGCAGTTCTCAGCTAGTATTTTTCAAAATTATGATAAGGAAAAAATTATGGCGATTCGCTTTTAAAAAAAATATTATTCAGAAATATTCTGAAATACGTATTTGTATGCTTTTAATTAAATGTTGGCATAAATGGATTCCGAGAAGTCTATGCGCATTTGCAACGTAATATTTATATTACAAAAATACAAATACAATCGGATTATCATTTCATAGTCGAATAAAAATACATTTTAAACCCACAAACTATCTAAACGAAAGAAAACCGCATTTTACCAGTTTCCTTAGGGTTGGCACTTACAAAGTAGAGTAGCTACTTTAAATTTAATTGAAATGCAACTTAGTATACAGTATTGTATATTTAGTATACTATTTAATACTTTCAAGAAATATATAAAATAACGAATTGACTAATTAAAATAATATCACTAAATAATATGCATGACTTCTTGCATAGTTTTTTTTAAATTACTATAACTCTGACGCGTAACGAGGAGTAATCATGCTTTTGTATTAAACATCAATTACCTTTAAATAACTAAAATATTATATAAACATATTTTTTTACTTTAAAACCAAAATAACGCTACAAACAAAAACCAAATCTTTGCCACAAAATAACAATCGAACATCGAATGTCCAACCACACATTCAAGTAGGTGACAACCCTAATTCCCCTTTTAACTCTCACAATAAAGAAAATAAAAATAAAATAATCATGTACTTACCTACTAGGAGGCTCGAGGGGGGGCGACTGTACGCGGAGGTGGGGGGGCGGCGCGTACCCTTGTGGGTAGTCGTACACGTACCCCGCGGGGCTCTGCCGTGAAACATACCGCCTTTATTTTACCGCAGTAGGTTAAGTTGGGGAGTGAAGGCAGAGAATCCAGTTTGATTGGCTATCAATATAGCAGCGAGACAAACTCAACACAAGTGTTATTACTAACTACTTATTGGGGCTGTTTTAATGTCTTGAGTTAAATAAATGTAAGAGAGAATTTTTGTATATTTTTTTCTTTAATTGATTTAAATGTTACGTCGAAATTGTATATCGTTGATCACAACAAAAATTGATTTCATTTAGAAACTTTAACATCAAATTTCTTTGATTTTCAATCTCGTATTGATACCTGTTAAGAATTTTGTGTCAATACCTAACTAATAACTACATGCAAAAAATTAATTTTAATATCCAAACAAATTTTATAATAGCTCTTGATAAGCTAAAATGATATCTAACACACAAAACTTATGAGTCAATTTTGGAAAAAACACAAAATAAATAACATCGTCTGTTCAGAATGGATTTTCTGCCTTCACTTTCCTACCCTTTACATACAAAAGGTATTATTTCAGATAACTTGTGACTGTCAAATTGGTTTCTTTTTCGCTTTTGTAGTTTGATCTGAATTTCAGCTTGCGAAAATATGTTTTTCCTTTGATGCGGTATTAGCTGAGGTTTTCTTTGTGAAAAAAAATGGTAAAATAGAAAATATTATGGTATGCTAAAGTGCTCAGTTGAGTTGCTACTTATATTCGATTTTGATTTAGGCACTCAAAATGTTAGGGTTTTTTCGTTAGTATTATGGTTTTTGTGAAAGCTTTATTGTGAAGATTGATGGTCTTGTAGTAGTACGGAAATGTTTTTGAGTATGTATTTCAAAATGGTGTTACTATTTTGATTTTTGTTACTATTGTGATCCCACAGTGAACATAGTCATGCATGATCTCAAAAATCTAATTCGTAGACAATAAGTTTGTAAGGAATGGGCTACTCAAATTTTCTACTGTTGACATTACATCATATACAGCAGGTTTATGTAGCTTGGTTAAGTAAAACAGCATTATTTCCTAATTGTAAGACTTGTACAAATTATCGAACTTAGAAAAGTTTCATCATACTATTGTTTCCGTCAATCACGTTGAAACTATTGAACGGATTTTGAAGAAATTTGGTATACAGACAGGGTATGAGCTGATTTGGGTGATATGATACTTTTTATTCACACGGAAACTGCGGGCGAAGCCACTGGCAGAAACTATAATTTGAGAATATACGTTAAAACTATAGGAATAGATAATAAAACAACGAATAAGATCTTATTGGTACTTTTTCTAAGCCCAAAAACTAAGACGTTATTTAAGAACTTTTACCTTTATACCTAAACATTAAACCAATATGACAGTCACTACAAGCATAAACATACAATAATAAACCTTAACTCACCTTAAAATAAGGATCACTATACGTTGGATCGGAGTAATCGTTGCTATATCGGAACTGCATCAGAGGGTCGTCATGGCGAAGGTTGGGGAGAGGCACAGGTCCTGCCAGAGGTAGGCCTGCATGCAGCTTGCTGTCTGAACGATCGGAGCTTGTGTAGTCCTGCGGAGAAGGGACGTTATTGTAGATGTTTGCTTTTGATGTTATTACGACTTAACTGATGAGGGTTTTCTAGGTTTGGAAAAAATTGGACAAAATCAAGTTTACTGAACGTTTCATAAAAAAAAAAATTGTGTGCGTGTAGATATTGTATGAACCGGAACTGGGGATTACCTAGCGGATTTACCAGGACTCCGGCTCAAAAAGAAGGAGTAGGGACGGGGTGGTTTTTAGTCTGTAAGAGATACTCCTTCTCGCTTCTCAGGGACGGGGTGGTTTTTAGTCAGTAAGAGATACTCCTTCTCGCTTCGCCCAAAGCGGAAGAAGTCATTGGATGATTTTGCCCTAGTAAAAAAAGTTAATATATGAACTAATTTTATATGCAAACTAAATCCTTAATTTATTTTTGGAACTTAAAGCCACAAAACTATTCGCAGTTCCCCCTAATCAAGAACATAAGTCCCCCCTTAACTTCTTTCTTCTTTTCTACTTCTAGAACTTACCAATTCATAGCTCCCATCACTTTGAGGCAGCTGCGGCTTCAGATCGCTGATATTGGAGCTCCTATCACTCTCTTTATTGTAAACATCTCCCGTGGTGACAGTCACATCTGGTTTCTCATTCATCTGGCCCTTCTTCCGTCTCCTGCGATGGCAGACCACGACCAGAATGATGAAGGCAGAGAATATCACGATGCCAGATGTCACGCCTATCAGGATTATGTATAGTGGTAGGGTTTCTGCAAAGAAGATTTTTGTTAAGAACTACATACGAGTAATTATAAGTGTGGAAGAAAACATGCTTCGGCACGAATGGGCCGGCAACACACTTGTAACGCCCCTGGTGTTTCGATTGTGCATGGGCTGCGGCGATTGCTCACCCTCAGGGGATCCGTCTACTCATTTACCGGCTTAAACCATAAAAAAACTACATTTTTGATAGAGGATCAATCAGTTAGGAAGAGTGTTATTGGGGGTTTTAATTTTGAAATTGTCAGTTGAGCCTAGATTTCATAGTTTTTGACTATATGATCACAAAATATCCAGGGTTACGTAAAGGACCGGTTCAGGCATCACAGAAAATAAAAAAAAATCAAAACATTTATTTCACTCCTTATGTAACCTAATTGCACTCGGAACCACTAACCAACAAAGAAATTTAATCAAAAATCAAGATTTTTACAATTTTGAAAATGTAACAACGTTGTGTACGACACTTACTCAAAGGCTTCAGCATAATAGCAGCATTGGCGTTTCCATACTCATTAGTGACACTGCAGTTGTACTGGCCATAGTGTCTGGACTGACTGGCTCTGATCACCAGGCTGGACTTTATCACACCATCTGGTAAGGTCTCTTCTAATGTCGCGTAGTCCTGTGAAGGAATAATGAATTTAGCTTCCTCGTCAATTTTACTATGGGCCCTAGAGTAATGGGAACTTTAAAGTATCAAAGTTACTGCGGACTGCTTAGCATGTTACCGGGGCTCCGGCTTGAAAAGCAGGAGTAGGGACTTGGTGGTTTATGGTCAGTAAGAGTCTGACACTCCCTATTGTTTCACACAAAGCGTGAAAAGGCATTGGATGATTTTCCCCCTTCAAAGAAAGGTAGCGTATATTTTGAGGTGTTTTTAGAGTAGGACTGTTTCTGATTCGAAGAATTAAATCAGAGTTATAATCCCTAGTAGTGAAAGTAGTTCAGAAAACATATCTTTTTCAAAGATTGATCAATTTTAATCTTAAAATTGAGGTTTTGATAATGAATTTTCTTAATTATTTTTTCTAATTAAAGAATACTCACCGGATCCTGAATGACACTGATCTCCCGTCCCTCAAAGTACCACCTGATGTCATCAGGCTTCGGAACTGATCGTGCAGCACATTCTATCCTCACACTCTCTCCCTCCATACCAAACTGAGTTCGGTTCGAAAGGATTCTTGGAGCACCTACGGGGAAGTAAACATTTTTTCATGATTTTATAATAACTTTCGTGAGACATACTAACATAGTAATTAAATATGTTATCGGCTTACTCACGCAACTGTTTAGCAGCGCGACAGTCACCGCGTCGTGTGTCGCGTAATGCTGCTCATGAATATAAGCCTCTAGTATGGCTTGAAACTAGTCGAGTTCTTCGTCTAACAGTTACGTAAATAAGCCAATAAATTGTTTTTTATGACATCTGTTTATTTTTGCGACTGTCTTGTTGTACTTAAAGTATCTATAGGAACCAACTTGTCACAATCAGAGACATTTCATAATTATTTAAACTACTCGAACAACACTGCTCTATGACTATGAGCTCTTCATTACTATGAGCCCCTACATCGCTTGAAACTAATCGAGTAACCTCATCAAACAGTAACGTAAGTACGCCGTAAAACATTAAATCTTCCAAGACTTATAAGAGAGTATCTGTATAACTTCCAAGACTTATAAGAGAGTATGACTTATAAGAGAGTAGAATACTCACTCTTAATGAAGATGGTAGCTTCACTCTCAATCTCAGGATACCCTTCCTCGATGACCTTGCAGATGTACCGTCCAGCTGTCTCCGAATTCACGTACACCTTCAAGTTGGGAGCTTTTCCTTTGACCTGCTGAAATATTACATGTTCAAATAATACTGTCTGACTTGGAAAACTGTGATAAATATTCGATATGTGATATTCTATTCATTTGTCTATTGTTTAGTATGATGTTGATTGGTATGTAATAATACAGTTTGATTTTTAATTATATTTTTTATTTTAACTGTACTGAATAGTTATATGTCATTCAAAGTATTACATTGATCAAAGGGATGGCTACGGAAAGTGCTAAGCGTAAAAATATAGAAATAACAAATAATTCATATCATGATTATTTATTTAAATTTGATTTTACTTTATGACAGGATAATGTTGCCGATTGTCAGTCGATGGTATCGGTCGACATAGTTCACCCCGACTAAATTTTATCAGTGTCTTTCGAAATATATTCACATGCGTCGACCATCGATCGATGGCATCTATCGGCTATCGAACGATTGGTGTGTGATAGAAACTATCGATCTACATCGACTAATCCATTCCACAACCCATCGATGGGTTCGATCGTTTGATTGGTGCGATGACAAACCAGGATGAAAAGCTAGTGTAATATTTTGAAATATTATTACATTGCAAATCTCAGTCATGACTGTATAATTATGTAAATATCTAATCTATTTGTGTCTGACAACTGACTATGTTAATGCACATGTTTGTCAGCTGTCGGTTCAGATGGTAAGGGTATCTTAATATACATTTGAAAATACTTATAGGTTTGACGTAATTGTGCGTAAATATTGCCGACACACTATTAATACTATGTCAATTAAATATTGAGCAGCGCGTTTCATATCGGCCCATTGCTGAAATAAGTTATTGTCTTAGAATCAAGAATGTAGATAACAATTTTAACAAATAAAATTATCCAGCTTCAAAAAACTGATTATTCCAAAACAAATTACTATGCACTACAATTAAAATAAACAGTTGCGTATCTTCTCAACATACTTAATAGATCAACTAACAAACTCACAGAAATAGCTGTAAGTTCGTACTAAATTATTGTTATTTTTGAAGTCGGTGTCAGCCAAGAACATTAATAAATGGATGGTGGTTAACGTATACTCATCATCATCATTATCATCACCATACTAAGCCTGAAGACGTCCACTGTCCAAAAAGGCCAAGTCAAAGTCAAAGCATTTATTTCAATTATTCCTAAAATAGGCCCTTCTTCTTTCGTCAGTCTGTCTGTCAATGAAGCTAGTTTTTTTTTTATTAATGATATTTTTTTGTTGTTGTATTGACTAGTTATATTATGTCATTCAACTGTACTACATTGGTCTATGTTTACATGAGACATACAGAGATTGCTAAGCATCATCAGATGACACGTCATCAGACCCGAAACAACGATTTGAAAGATCAAAAAAAATGAGTTGCTCCGTTTAAATTTGGTTTTTTATTTTACTTTATGAACCCGTTACCCGATTGTCGGTCGGCGTAGATCAGTTAATCGGCTATATTCGTACCAACCGTGTCTTTCGAAATATATTTACATGCGTCGACCAATCCAAACTACCATCGATCGTGGATATCTATCGGCTATAGACGATTGGTGTTTAGAAACTATCGGTCTACATCGACTTATTCATTCCACCACCGATCGATGGGATCGATCTTCAATCGTTCGATTGGGGCGATAACAAACCAGGATAAAAAAGTAGTGTTAAATTTTGAAATATTATATTGCAAATCTCAGTCAGTAATAATTTTAAATAAAATCTATGTCTGATCTAATGTTAGCACATGTTTATGTGGTTAGATGGAGTCTTAGTCATGCTGACGAATACTTATAGGTTTGACGCAATGTTTTAAAAGATTGCCGACACACTTTATACTTGTAGAAATATTGAATTTCATATATTGCTGAAAGATTTTGTCTTAGAAACAAAATGTAGATACATTATTTGAACATTAGTACTAAAAATATTTAGGAAAAAATTGTCACTTCATTGGTTACAGAATGCTAGGTTTAAATCAAAAAATCAGAACATTGTGAAATCTATCTAGTTGTTCTAAAGCTAAATGCGTAATCACGTTTGGTTGGGAAATATAGATTATCGAGCACAAACGGTCATTACTTCATATTATTATTATCACACAATTACATGAACGTCCATTCATGGGAACCGAAACTAAGAACAAGCCAATAAAAGCTTAAATTCGTCTAAACTTAGTCGAGCCGAGTTTCTGTTTTAAAATCAACGTGTACTCATCATCATCATCATCACCACCATAAGCCAAAGACATTGTAACTTTTTACCAAAATTGCGCGGACGTTAGGATTTCAATTATTCCTAAATTAGCCATGTACTTCTTATAGTCTTATGTTGTCAGTCTGTCTGTCAAGTGCTAGGTAGCCTCCTAATCCTTATTTCCCAAAACGTATATTTGCCATCATGGTATTCACTTACCCCTATCCGTCCTGGTTCGTGGAACAGCCACCTGATCTCCGGCTGGGGCTGGCCATCAACATCACAGCTCAGTACGACACTGGAGCCGATGTCAGTCTCCACATTCTGAGGCCTCGTTCTGAACGTTGGTGGGTCTGTAGACAAAGGTTTGTGTTATAGATTGATGAAGAAGTATTTTGTAATAGATGCTATTGAATATGGTTAAATAGTATGTGAAATTATTTTTGTATCTGCTGATTTTAATGGTCCGTTTGTTTGGGAATTAAAATGACAAATACTTTTCGAATTTTGGTCCTTACGTGGAAACTGAGACTAAACTGCCATACTCAGTGTTGCGTAAGTATCCGCTCCTTAAGCCACTCCTGGTTTTTAAGCAAAATCGTAAGAAATACAAATATTTAATTATTATTTAATCATCTCTTGAGTATGGCGGACAATGTTGTATATTAAAATAGTTTTTGAAAGTACCCTGTACGTTGCTACATAACAAAATTCATTATCATTCATATAAAACTTTATGGTTTTGTTGAAAAAATAATGTATCTACGTGTCACCAAACAATTGCAACGTCCGTCAATTAAACATTACAGTTTTACAAAAAGCCACAGCATTCCAAATTTCAGTATCCCAAACATTTTCCCGTCCGACCAATCAGCGTTGAGCTTCATGACGTCACGAGAAGTGGGTGAGCGCGCGCATGTTATGGTGTGTATCATCGGTATAAACAACGCGGCTATTTCTTCCACTACAAAACCGAAGCATGACGTGTTTGTTGAATAGTAAAACCCTGAAATAATTGGTTGGGTGTTTCCAGTGTTTGGGCTAATTTTTTTTACCTTGTTGCATTATTCTATAAACTGTATTGATGATTAATCGATTGGTCGAGAACCAAGACGATAAGGTATGCAAAATTATTAATTAGTCTATTAATTTTACAACGTTTTATAAAAAATATATAAAGAATTAATTAATTAAAAATACTTAGATAAAACGAATTAAAGTTTAAGAGTGTGTGTTATAAAATGTACCTACAAGTGAGGTTACGTGATATTTTAAATCAATTTGTCTTCAAGAGTCACGTACTCTTGTACGTAGTCTCTCTCTAAAATTTTTAAATAATCTACGAGACGGACATTGAAATAAATAATTAATCATCTACCCTATTACATTTTCAACTATTACTAAACTGTCTACAGATACTGAATAGTATTAAATAAATAATCTTTATTTACTTACCAGCATACCAAACACCTTCGTTGCCAGTACCAATTTAAGTTCAAACGAAAATGCCATTTAAAATGATACTTACAGGTGACTTCTAAGGTGATATTCCCATCACTCTTCCCGACAGTATTGCTGACTTCACACCTGACTAGTGCTTTGTGGTGCTTTCTTGTCACATTGAAGATAATCTATAACAAATATAAAATATTAGTTTCCTAAAACCAAAAACATTAATTAACTAAAACTAACAGTTCACTTACGTAAATATAGGTATTGAGAAAAGCCCTACTAGTTTCGGGACACAGAGGGACTCTTCCTCATAAGCAGCGTGGGTGGACGCGGCGATGAGTAAACCGTTAGTTAATTTAGTTATGTCTTACAATAGTTATTATAAAAATATAACAACATCAATATGACGTATAACATCAACATACGCATATCTTCACGCCTGTCTCATGTAGGCAGAGACTACGCCAATTCCTATGTAGATACAAAGGTTCAAGTCTTTCAGAGAGCGCTGCCGCCTCTGTCCGTCTGTTTTGAATTTAATGTAGCTAATTAACCCATTAATAGTATATAAATAGAAAAATGAAGGTTTTGTCTTTAAATGTATTTATTTATTTACGCTATAGAATACAACGTTTCTCCGGGGCTCCGGCTCGAAAAGCAGGAGAAGGAGCGGGGTGGTATTTAATCAGTAAGAGTCTGACACTCCCTCTCGCCTCGCCCAAGATGGGAGAAGTCATTGGATGATTTCCCCCTCAAAAAAAAACCCCTTAATTATTAGGTGTTCCCAAATTGGCACAGCGTCCAAGAACGGGTTCTCGGAATGAATAGAACCGCGGAAAATGTTAGACCATGGTAACAAGTATATGTCCTAATTTCTGTTTGCTACACAGCATTACCTTAATTCAAGCAGTCCTAAATGAGCCATAACTATCGTAAACAACCCATAACAGACGGGACAAGCAAACATGTTCTAAATTAGACAGAAACGCATGTTTTGATTTACAACGTAAGTTTGTGCATCATGTACATTGTATATGACACCTCACACTATACAGAACCGGTTTAACTTGGTCTCGCGTTGTATGACCTTTCCACATATTCGAGGGTCAGTTTATACTGGTTTGTTTTGGTTGATGTGCATTATGTACATTGTGTATGACACCTTACACTATACAAAACCAGTTTATCTTGACCTCGCTTTGTAAGATCTTTCTGCACATTCAAGTGTCAGTTTATACTGGTTTGTGTAGCATGATGTGTGGCTATCTCTACCTAACATTACGTTGCATAATGTTATAGTTAATGCATGAACGCGCCACGCGGCAAAATTCAGTATTACACTACTCATGAAGCTATACATAACCAGTATAAATTGGCCGTCGTATGCCTAGAGATATTATAGAAAGGGAGACCAAGATATACTGGTAATGCATAGTTAGATGCGTACGTTGACTTTAGAGCGAATTGCTCTCTGTTGCCTAATTAACGATTATGTTGCTTTGTTGTTGTTGTTTTATTTGTTTGTTGAAGTACATTGTTGAGTATTCTAATCTAGTGTAGGATGGCAGTGTCTATTTCAAGGAGACTGTTGACAATGATTGCATAGATTTTGTCTTTTATCTCTTAAAGGAGTCGATTGAAGTTGCTATGCTGGTCTAACTGAATGTCTGATTTTCTGAAATGTTGTCTGCTTTCTTTTGCATATATCCATAACCACGTCTGTCTCCCATGGGGACAGGCAGAGACTATGGAACGTCATTTGCTGCGATTCTTACATACCTCTTTCGCTTCATCAACAGTCATCAGTCCTTTCATACATGCTTGTCGGTTAAGGGTACTATTAGTTTGACCATTCTTTAATATATCGCTAATCTGGTTATTAAATGTCCTTCTAAGGTACTCCTATAATATTCCTATTAATTTATTTTACGAGTATGATGAAAATTATAAAATAATTTGCCAGAAATGGGTGTTAATAACCCGAGTAATTTTATATGCGTTGCACATGCAGTATATTTGCACGTCAGCCTACCCCATTAGGGAAAAAAACCACAATCTTAATATTAGACTTTATAATACAAAAAAATCACTACAAGCCACTCCTAGTATAATCTTATAGGAACCAAAAAAGGGTATAATGTACCCAGCTTTTAAAGCTGTAACTTACAATAGTAAAGCATAGTTTACATTGTCTAACACATGCAGTTTCCCTGCAGTGTGCAACCGACATTTATTACAAAATCTCCTCAACTGTGAAGCGAGCTCAGTAGACATTATTGTCATCATTTCTCTCATATATTGTCTTACTTAGTGTGCCTAATGCTCTAGTAATTGGTGCAGGAATAAGTTAGTAACTTGTAAGACTTACCACCGTACTCAGAGTCATTTAATGGTTAATTAACCCAGTCCTTAGCAATTGTTTTCCAAACAGGTAAGTAATCATTTAATGTCTCTGAGTCTGGCAGTTAAGACTTGTTTTGTAATTGTTGTTTACATTGATAGAGATGGGGTTTGTTTAGGTAAGTTAAGTCTGTTTACTTTAATAGCTTCGATTGATCAATCTATGTACTTTTTTTACTTTTAATGGGTCGCCATTTATCCGCTATTTCGACTGGTGGTAAGTGATGATGCGACCTACGATGGAGCATGTCTGCCCAATAAGCAACCTATTCACTCGGGCCTTGAAAATACCCAGGTTGCACTCATCAGGTAGCACAGACTCCGGTAAAGAATTTGGAGCAATGACAGAAATACATTTGCATAAAGGAACATTTAATTTCTAAATTATATCTATATGTAAATAAAAATGAACAATGGTTTGTTCATTAACAAATTCAATATAGTTAAATTAAACTTTTATAGCGTATACAAAAGCATAAAAATTGCTGAAAAATAACACATACGAGCCCTTTTTTCTCGCCATAATTAGACAGAAAAATATAAACAGCATTGGTTTTAAACAGTCAGTGACTGAACTACTGTTCCCAAGACACCTACCAAGTAAGAGATCGATTAAGGCACCCCCATTCCTTAAAAGAAGAGCCCTTAAAAATAGTCCCCTCCACCACCACCTTCTCCTTAAAAGAAAAACCTCTTAAAAATAGATTATCAAAATAGTAAAAGACCACTTACCATCTCATCAACATAATCCCCTATCACAGGGTTATTGTTGATGTACCACCGATAGAACTGAGCTGGTGGGTTCGCGTCCACATCACACCGCACCCTCAGCTCCGACCCTTCAGGTATCTTGCCCCTATTAGCTCCGGAGCTGATTGATACGTTCACTTTTGGTATGTATTTGACCTTGAAAGAAGATTAAAGTTAGAAATGTGGTTGGAAAAGGAAGATTTGGTTTTTTGAACTCATGAATTGGTGTTGTGAGTCCAGAAGACTAGTTATAAGCGAAAATACGTCTTTTATTTTGTCTCATAGCCTTTTTCTAAATGATTACTGATTTACGAAAGAGCATTTTTTGGCCTTTTACAGCAACCTTTTATAGCATCTAGACTTCTTTTCGGAAAATCGTAGTGTATAATTGATAGGTCATCAGATGATCAATAAACTTAACATTATCTAATTAAAAAGGTAATAAATACTATCTTGCTAGCTGTAGAAGTCTGAGCATATTCACTTTATGTTGTAGTGAAATTTGCTTTGAAACCTAATTTTGATAAAATCGTTAGAAGACAGGCTGGTTTTCCTTCCTGATACTATAACTCCAGAACGCACAAACCGTGAGGTTTATAGCAAATAAAATCCAGGAAAATTTCAAGAGACAAGCAAGAAAAAATCATTGGTTGACAACAGATTTCGCCGGGTTTGCTAGTTTCTTAATAAATAATGAGACTTAAAATCATATTTTTTAACAGCCAATTAAGATAGTTACCTCTATATGTACAGTGGCCATCCTGGGAGCTCTATCTGCCGTGTTCTGTGCTTGACACGTAATCGTTTGATTGTGGTGACCCTTCGTCGGGGTTAACCGCAACACCGACCTGTGATAGATGCATTCGTATTACTATCTATTAAAATAAATGTTAATCTGTAATCTTGTGTGAAACAAATATTAAATGCATAACAACTGTTTTCTTAATTATTATGGTTTTCGGCTTCTTCACGTAATTATTTGACGAGGAATTCGACTGATTTTTAATAGGAGAATAATTTTAATATGAGCCTCTAGCATGGCTTGAAACTAGTCGAGAGAAAAATATAATAATTAATTTAGGATGTCTCACGAAACTTATAATATTTTTTTCTTCTTTATGTATTATAATTTTCCTGATACTTTGACTCAGATGCGTGACGTATGTCTTGTCATGAATATGAGTCCCTAGCGTGGCTTGAAACTAGTTGAGTTTCTCATCAAACAGTTGTGATAGTAAGTCGGTAAACAATTCTCTGTTTTCTTCCTTAGGTAGTTCCATTTTGTTTTAATCGCAAGCTTTATATCTTATGCTTTTTTATCGAATTCTAGTATATATAGAAGGTGACAATGTAATCAGAAAGTAATACGTACCTTGTAATATATCTCTGGCCGTCAGGTAACAGTTCCACTGTACTTTTGACTGGCTTCTTAATTACTTGCTGGTTTCCATCGAGCCATGTAATCTACAGAAATGAAAAGTAGATTAAAGATGTGGGACTTAGCACAATCTTAGGTTATTGCAATTGCCTAAATGGCACTAGTTTTATCAAGAACGTCAAAAGTAAACTAACAAGTCATCATATAAACAATAAAACTATAAGACAGATGACGCGGTGGCTGGGCAACAGGCTGCCGTTTAACGTGCATCGGATTTGATTCTCGTACGGAGCAACACGGAGCAACGGCACAGTAGAAAATCCTAGTGTGGGGTCATTGGGGGTTTTGAAAAAATATATAAAATAGTCTTGTATGATTTGCAAAAAAGTCGAGGTTGCATACTGACATTATATTTTTCTCTGACCTTATCTTGCAAAGCATACACATTCTCATATACGCTTAAGTTAGGTTGAAGTCTATACGCCTACAACAGATTCTTACTTTCATCCATTTATTAAAAAGAAGAAGACTACAAACCTCAGCAGCAGGCTTTCCTCCTGAGGAGACACACTCGATCTCCACTGGTTGGTCTTCAGTCGCATCTATGAAGGCTCCTCTTAATATCCTAGGTGCTTCAGGAGCCACCAGAACTGTGAGCTGAGCGTAGCGGGAGCGAATCGCTGGCTCATCTGAGAACAAAGGTTCTTATGTTAATATATTCTTTTATGGCATTTTTTGATGGGGTGAAAATCATCCAATGATTTCTCCCGCCTTGAGCGAGGCGAGCAGGAGTGTTGGACTCTTACTGGATAAAAACTATCCCGTTCCTACTCCGGCTTTTGGGGACGGAGCACCGGTAACCCGCTAGGTAGTCCGCAATTCCAGAAAAAAAACGTTCGTATGTTAATATTTTCTTTTATGGCATAGAATCCCAATCTTCCCCATCCCCATTCCCGAACAACAACCCTTAAATTCCTAACTCCCAAAAAGCCGGTAACGCACTTGTAAAGCCTCTGGTGTTTCAAGTGTCCATGGGCGGCGGCGATTGCTTACCATCAGGTAATACGTCTGCCCGATTACCGGCAAGTCCCATAAAAAAAAAAAAAAAAAATAGAATGGCAAATGTGCAGATGGATCACCTGATGGTAAGTAATCTTTGTTGCTCATTGACATCCACGCAACACTTTAGGAGGAGTTACAAATGCGTTGCTTGCCTTTTAGGGGTTGGAGATTTGGAGATAGCAGACAGTGTTGATCGC
Organism: Spodoptera frugiperda; assembly: GCF_023101765.2. NCBI lineage: Eukaryota > Metazoa > Arthropoda > Insecta > Lepidoptera > Noctuidae > Spodoptera > Spodoptera frugiperda. The sequence goes on along the minus strand of NC_064228.1, from coordinate 4,245,643 downwards.
ATCTCGTTTTTCAAATTCAAAAGAAAGTTTTAAAACTACATAGTTATTACATTGTCTTTAAGCCTAGGCTAAATTAGTCTAGCTTTAGGCTGAATAAAAGGCGCTTAACGGTTGCAATCTGAACATAGGCTTAATCCAGGTCAAATTAATAGATGATATCTTTATGAAAAATACAGACACAATTACTTTCATTTTGACTTAAATAAAGTATAGGTAATAATATGTTGGGCAAACATAAGTACTGATATAAGAATATACATATTTGTTATAAAAGTTAATATGTCGAGAATATTTCTCATTATTTCGATAAGTGATCCAATAACTTTCTCTAATACTTTGTACCAGTTATTGAAACAAATAATTATTGTGATCTTTGTTATATTACTATTATTTATAATAGAAACGTATTTACTTTCTACATATTAGAAAGAGTAAAGAAAAACAATTGAATACTTTGTTTGTTCATACATTGTGATTAAACTTATATTTTTATTATAACTTTCGTGAGACATACTAAATTAATTTATTATTATGTTATCGGCTTACTCATGTAACCGAGGAACTCGACTAGTTTCAAGCCATGCTAGAGGCTGATATTGATGAGCAGCATTCCGCAACACACGACGCGGCGATTGTCGCGCTGCTAATGTATGTAGCTTGGAACTAGTCGAGTTCCTCGTCAAAATGTTACGTAAGCCGGTAACATAATAATTAATTTATATATAGATAATAATTAAGCCCAAATGAGTTACACCTAATCCAATCTAAAATACCTATACATCTCCCTTCTGCACGTTATGAGGTTTTTCGCGCATTAAAAACTAATATGTAGTCGAGTCGACAAAGGCCCAAAAAATTGTGAGCATAATAAACTTTTTTTTTTAATTATTAGGTACTTTTACTTACTGTTTAGTCCGGAGCTAACTTGACATTGATACAGTCCGTCATCTTCTAGACTGACGTCCCTGATGTCTAGAGAGTAGTCTCCTGCAACAAAAAATACTTAAATTAATCAAATATTCAAATAATAAAAAAATAAAGATGCTTTAAACACACACTTAAAACATATTTTGTTTTGCATTGCTTATCCTTTAAACATAAATGTTAAAAGTAAAACTCGCTTTATAACAACTACCTTTCTCTTTTTCTGTCTCATGTCAAAATTGGACAATGAGCGTATAAGAGCGTTTTTTCACCAGAGATGTGCTATAAAAAGACGTATTAGCTAGGCTATGAAACTATGCGACAGTTGCCACTGATACTAAGCTGTGTAGATGTGCTATCGCCACAAAGTAGATGTGCGAGGAAGAAGCGCAGCTCGAGTATGCGATATATCGATAGTCGAGTAGGGAGGCCAACTGTGACAGAAATGTGTACTATACACATTCAAACGCATAACACATAAATATCTAGTGAAAAAGCTTCCTATTGCATGAATCTCAAGTCCAGTGCTGTTACTGAGAATTCTGAACCACCATACATGTAATCCCTTCCGCGATAGTCGCGCTTCGTCAAACTTAGGGACATTGTAAATACCGAATGTTAAACGATTGATTTTGCCTTAAATAATTAGAACTTAGATTTAAATCAATATGAACATAATTATATAATGTCACAACCAGCTTAAACGAAAAGCAAAGACCAACAAAATTGTCTAGAAAATGAACAAAGCTTAAATAAAACACAATAAGCGCAGCCATTGAAAAATCTATCGATACTAAAGTAAAAAAGGGGAAATAATTAGACTCATAATCCTCATTAACATTCCTTTAGCCTGAACTAAAGCTAATAAAGTTACTGCAAAAAGCGTTGCAGCGATTCAACGGAGATTTTATTGAATAAGCTGACAGAGGCATTTTGTTGGATCTCAGTAAAATGGGCTGAGTTGGAATTATTTCAATTGAGAACAATTGATTTGTACTGTTTAAGAGCTTTGAAGATTTATATTTGATTTGGTTTCTGAAGTTAAGAATTGATTCTGTTAGAGTAATAGGGTAGATGACTGATTTTTATTTTAATGTCCGTCTTGTAGTTGTTTTATTTTCTTACAGAAATAAATACTTTCGAAGATATATCGATTTGAAATGTCACGTGACATGACTGCTAGGTACGTGTTATACGTAGAAATGACGTATTTGCTCCCACTCCTAAACTTTGATGCGTTTTATCTAAGTATTGTAATCTTATATGATAAAATAAAAAACACATGTCTTATATTTATTAATTATCTAACTGACGGACTTATTAGATTTTTAAATTTCTCGTATTAGCGCAGGTGTAAATGGGTATCCACAAGACGTGTACTGATATACACAAAGGCAAATAGAATTGATACTATCCCATTTAATCAATATCATATTATAATGTTATCTATGATACAACACTGCTACAGACGTCTCCTACATGGGATGTGTTTATCCTACTCTCTTCACGCTTGCCAGGCAGGCTGCAGTTTAAAATGTTCAGAGGGCATTACAGCCGGTCTCTACCGACCACAGACTTAGTAAAAGATATTCCAAACCAAATAATAAATGAATGTTTCCGACCGGATCAAATGAAATATTAAACTGGCAACCGCCAAATACCAAACGCAAACCTTTCATCCACCAGTAAAGTTTAAGGTACGCTTTATAATTAAAACGAATAAATAATTAATAAGTAGGAACTAATAATTACTTTGGAACCAATTAAAGTTGGGCAGTTGGATACAATTTTTGTTTTGTTTTGTTACTGGCGTTGTTATCTTGTTAGTTTTACTTGAAGTTTAAATATTTTAGGGCTAATTTGTTTAACAAGATTTGTGTGTTAAGGTTAGATTATATTTGGGGTAGACAGAGGTGGTTTAAAAGTGATTTTGCCACCAGAGATGTGCTATGCTACGTTGCTGTGGATGCGTTTGGCTTCCACAAATCATATCCATTGGTACACATAGCTAAGCAATGGTGGAAACAGACTCAGCTAAGCTATGTTATTTTTATATGGAAAGTTACGTGCTATGGATGCATGCTATGGATGGCTTCCCTATCGATACATCGCATACTCGAGCTGCGCATCTTCCTCGCACAGCTATACAGTGGAAACAGTCACATAGTTTCACAGCTTAGCTATTACATAGCATAGCTACATAACACATCTCTGATAGAAATGTACGTTGTGATACGTAACTGTCGTGAGGTGGAACAATTCTTTGGGTGATTCACAAATTATAAAATAATATCTGTTTAGCTAAGAGATATTATGCGTTTGTAAATGCACCAACTCAAATAGAGAAAATCTTACTGTGAAGCCAAGTTTTAAATCTAACAACAATGTAGTTCACAACAAAGGATCATGGAAATATGATGTATGAAATATATATCCATCTTACTCACACATACACACAACAGTCTGTAAACACAAACTGCTGCAGATTTCATGTTTTAAATTGTGAAAGCTCTTGTAAGACCCACTTACGGGTATCTTTCAACATTGCCGCGTCAGATTAGTGCGTGGCGGGATGAGCTCCGGCGCGATCTCATGGCGGAATGGAAGCAGCGACTGTCGCAACCGAGGGCTGGGCTCGCTGTTATTGCAGCGGTAAGTCCCCTCTTTGAGGAGTGGCTAGAGAGGCGTCATGGCGTCCTCACCTACCGCCTGACGCAGGTGCTTACCGGACACGGAAGTTTCGGTAGGTACCTGTTTCGGATTCGGCGGGAGGAAACGCCCGGGTGTCGTCATTGCGAGGATCACCCGGAGGACACGGTGGAACATACAGTAGCGGTGTGCCCTGCATGGGCTGAGCATCGCCGTGTCCTTAGGGATGTGATCGGCGACGGTGACCTCTCGCGTCCGGCCCTGGTTCAGGCCATGGTGCGGAGCGAGGGGGAATGGGACGCCGTCTCCTCCTTCTGCGAAGCAGTCATGCTAGCTAAGGAGGAGGCGGAGCGCGTGAGGGAACGATCCTCCTCACGCCCCAGCCGCCGCAGAAGACACTCCGAGCGTCGGGGATCGCGTGACGATCTCCGGCCACCGTAAGTGCGGGTCTGCGGACGACGAGTAAGGGTAGCTCGCCGCCCGAACAGAACCAGACCCGTGCGTACGGCGCGTCGCGTTCCGCGCGCGCCTCAAAGAGCCAGACCACCACAGTTGGGGCCCAGTAGGGTTGATGCTCGATCCGGAGCTGCGGAAAACGTAAAAGGTTACCGGGGCTCCGGCTCAAAGCAGGAGAAGGAACGGGGTGGTTTTTAGTCAGTAAGAGTCTGACACTCCCTCCCGCCTCACCCAAGGCGGGAGAAGTCATTGGATGATTTTCCCCCCTGAAAAAAAAAAAAAAAAAAAAAAAAAAAAGGGTATCTTTCAACATGTCTTTAAAATGTTTGAAACATATTTTTCAGCGTTTACAGTAAAAGGTGTAACGTATAGGGCGTCCAGGATTTGTTATGAACATAGTATAGCGGCGAGATTGTCTTCAAATGGGGTAAGCAGTAAGTATTGTGTAGTGAAAACTTTTTTAACTACGTATATACCTATATAAAATGACAACTTACTTATATATTTATAACATTTTGATTTTTCGTAATAAACTAGACTACTTTTTTTATTTTAAGTAAGTAGCCTTTATTACAGTCCTTAGGTATAAATAGTGATACCTTTGTTTATACTCGTAGTGGCTAAATGTCGTGGTAGTCCGGAGCTTAAAATACCCGAGTGCCCTCATGAAAATTCTTCGAGAGCGCGGATCCGAAACCTACCAACGGCAAATACCAATGTGACTCTTTCCGAGTTATTTGCACTTTCTAAGATTATTACTAACAAACGGTGACGGCAAACATCGTGAGGAAACCTGGACTTATAATTTCCCATTATAAATTTGAAATCGCCAACCCGCATTGACCAAGTGGTAATTAATGCCCAAACCTTCTCTTTGCTAAAAAGGCCTTTGGTCAGCAGTGGCCACTTACAGGCTGTTGATGTGTGAGTAGGCTCTACATCAACAAGACATTGTTAAATAGTTTCATAACTATATAACGTGAGAATCGCATGTCATTGTTCAATTGTAGATTAAACTATGCATTTAAAACGAAATTATACTTTTACACATTCCATTTAAAACATTGCAAAATATACAATTGAAATTAATTGGAGCAACATATGTAGACGTCTGTGATAAAGTATTGTAAAACGTTTTAATAATATGTAGTTGAATAATAGAATAATATTATGCATATGTAATACTTAAATGAGGCCAAAAGTCTTAGAGCCACCATACATGGACTGCTCAAGCAGTTACCATATTGATTGAGATATTTTTTATGGTATAAGCCAGTAAACGAGCTGACGGATCACCTGATTGTAAGCAATCGCAGCCGCCCATGGACACCCGAAAGACCAGATGTGTTACAAGTGCGTTACCGGCCTTTTGGTGGTTAGAAATTTAAGAGTTGTTGGGGAATCGGGAATTGGGATGATTGGAAAGGTGAGTAATTGGACCTCCGGCCACTGAACTGCTAGAGCAGTCCGTATATAGTTTTCTATAGTTCACTATGCAGGTAATTGCTGCAGCTTGAAGTAGTCGATCCTGACTGTTTTATCCGCAACTTTTTATGGAATATGGTGGCAATAGAGCAAATGTTTCATCTGACTGTACCTAAGCCTTCGGTGGCGCCTATGAACACTCAACACTAGATGAGTTTCAATTGCATTGCCGACCGTTAACTAAACAACCAGGAAGAAAAAAGATTTAAATTAAAAGAATATACCTACGTCACATCTATAAATAGTATACTTTCTGTCACACGTTCCCACAATTGATGACAATTTCCCTTCCTATTTTCTATTTTACAATTGTTTTCTACCTGCCAAATAAATCTTGGATGACCTTGAAAACATCTACGATTCTCTGCCCGTCAAAATTAAATCATTACACTGCTGCCAGCCAAGATTTCATCGGTCAGTGACTTGTATTGCGTAAAAATTCTAATAATAAGACATGATGCAGAGATATGAAATGAAAAGTGAATGTTTGCCGATCTGATTTGTATTACGAATTGAATTTTGGCTTGCGTAATTGAATTCTTGGTAGCAACCGAAACATCAGGTAGTTTAAGCATAGATGACAAGACGAAATGTTTTGCGAGAAAGAGCCTTGCTTAAGCATGAATGGATCAGCTCAACCGAAGTGATGATACCACGGCCTCACAGAAAACCAGCATAAATAACGCATGCGTTGTGTTTCGCCGTGCGAGTAAGATTGCTGGAGTCCCAATCCTTCCCTTTTCATCCCGAATCCCCCAATCTTGAGGATTAAAGGACCCTTAACCTTAAAAGGCCGGCAACGCACTTGTAACTCCTCTGGTGTTACGAGTGTCCATGGGCAACCATAAGCGGACGCATTGTTTACCATCATGTGATCCGTTTGCTCGATTACTCGAATATCCCTTAAAGAAACACGAAAAATCATTCTATATAAGTCCCTAAAGATTCTTCTTTTCTATCAAAAGTGTGTATTTATACGTTGTCTAAGGTAAGATGTCACGTTTTTGGGATTTAGAATTGGATCTTCCGGACGACCTAAATAAAGCGTAGGCGCTATCCTAATTCGAAGTGAGAAAGTCAAAGGTCCAAGCTATTTGAGATTTCTTTATAAATGCCGTATAAAACTTTCTTTATTGTATCAAATAGATATTTAGTTGGTTTTATTTTCAGACACTTTTTGTAAGAAATAAGTATTTTGTCACATTGTCCCAAAAGTGTAGGTGACTTTATTTCTCTCAGTGATATTTTCTTTTTAAGCCGACTTCAAAAGAAAATGGAGATTCTCAATTTGACCTATAGTATGTATGTTTGTGCGTGATTATCTCACGTTTGGCTCAATCTATTTTGTTGCTGTTTTTAGCAAAGTATTTTTTAAACTATGGAGAACATTTTAGGGACATTACCTGACTTAAAAAATAATTAAGGTGACAATGAAAACTGGCGTTAAACTACGTATTAAACAAACGTGGTGATTAATGCTCAAACCTTGTCGTTATGAGAAGAGGCTTAAGATCAGCAGTAGCCACTTATTGGCTGGTGATGTTGATGTGAAAGAAAAATGTAGGCCCCTGTTTGTTTAAAGTTTGATTTATATATCAAGTGCCACCAACCCTATCTCACAGATATTGTTGAAGCTGACTAAGAGACCACATATTTGACCAAACAGTGCTATCTGATAAAGTTAAACTTTTTAAACCACAATCTCCAATCCGAGATTATGACTAACCCGAAGAGGCCGATAGCCTATTGGTGGTCTTACACGAGCAGATTAACATAATGTTTATGATGATGATGACGATAGAACTAATGGTTATATACCTAACAATAATAATCTAATGATGCTATAATTATCAGCTATTTTAAACACTAAAGCAGTCAGGGAATAAATTGGTGTAGTTTAGTTTAGTGCGACTGAAATAAGTGCTTTTAAGAACATACTATATCTAATGTTAATAACCTATTTCGTACAGTTCTTGTATCTGTCTGTCAACAGTAGTCATTTATTTTGCTCTTTACGATAGTTATAAGTTAGGAAATGTAATTAAATATGTATCTTATTGTTTTGTTTATAGGCATTATTTTTCAGTGGTAGGTAATTAATATACATGGTAGGGATTTTTATGTATGTATATTATAAACATAACATAAGTCTTGTTATTTTAGGCAGAAGGGCGTTTACCGTGTTTTAGATTCCAGTTGTGTTCAACCAAATACCGTTTAAATATAAACTCTATGCGAATAGTGATAAATTACAAATTGCTTATTTCAAAAATAATTTGTTTTATCTGGGGATTGAATTGAAAAGTTTCTGACCAGTATAGTGGCAGTTGAAACCTTATAATCAACTAGGTACACGGTTATAATATGGATGCCGAGCTTTTTACACACAATCAATGAAAATAAAATAAAGGGTACTTTAAATCGTACGTTATGATAAAGTATCTAAAAATATTCTTGAAATTTTAAAACATCAAACGATCAATCGCTCTATCTTTCAATCAATTTATTTGATACTAGATCAAAGTGGAAAATCTAAAAAATTGTATACGATTTCAATTGTTAACCGTTTGCCTGCCGACAGAAATCTGTTGGGCATATCCTCTGCTATCGTCGCCCATATAATATATTCCTATAGCATTCAAGGTGTTAAAAAGAATATTGCTTCCATGAAAATGTGAACAGAGAGTAAAGTTGCCTAAAAAAGAAGGATCCTCCGACCAGGAGAGGTGATCGTGGATTCTGCCCGAATGTTGTGCGTTTGGATTTTCTAACCACGTTTATTCGCATTTAAATTCATATGTGCGATGTAGTATTTATCCGTAAAACATAAATGTGAAAGGATGCCAAGTTCGATAATATTGGAATGCTTCGCCTATAAAAAAGTGAGATCTAAATAAGTACCAAGTTCCATACACAGACCTCAGTTAAAAATGATATAACAAGTTGGCAAGTTTTCACACACTTTGTTATAAACCTACTAAACGCAATGAGTCAAGTATATAATTTTCTATTAAAACTTGCCAAGTTATATCATTTTTAACTAAGGTCTGTGTATGGAACTTGGTACTTATTTAGATCTCACTTCTTTTATAGGCGAAGCATTCCAATATTATCGAACTTGGCAGCCTTTCACATTTATGTTTTGGGTGGGATTTCATTTATTTTTGTAAGGTTTATTTTCTTTTTTTCTTATTTTACTTTACTTTGACTAAACTTTCGTAACGAATTTTAGGTCGGTACGACCATTGGAAGATATAGATAATTTTTTTGTTTTAGTTCCTTAGGGGTATGAATTTACACCTTCATTATTTTTAAAACCGACTCACACTTGGCCATTTTCAGATTTTTTCCTTTACCTTGACCTAAAGACCTACCTCCATGCCAAATTTCAAGTCAATACGACTATTGGAAGTGGTCTAGGTTTTTGATGAGTGAGTGAGTCAGTCAGTGAGTGTATAGTAAAAATAGCGATTTTCTGAAATATCTCAAGATCTACAATAGGTACATTAATGAAATTTTGTATTTTAGATAAGTAAGTAGATCTCGATAGATACTAGAAATCATATGCGTACGGATTTTGAGTTATAGGTGGGTCGAACTTGGCCCGAAATGGTTCGTGTAATATAACCCACGGCCGGTGTGTCGGTTTTTTTGCTCGAACTTGGCGGACACACTGCCGTGTGTCTAGATGATGTCATCCGTTGATTTGTTCGTCGATCGTATATGTGCAACTTCTATCAACAGTCACTTGTCATGTGTCATGGTACAAATTTCAGAGGCAGGACAACCTACTGCCGCGCAACATGTAGCGGGTTCGATTTCTGCACGAACCAACTCTTCGTGTGATCCACAAATTGTTTCTGACCTGGGTATGATGTGTATGTGAACTTGTATACACGACACAAGAAAACATCCTGGTATAGCGCAATGTGTATTTAAGAAAAAAAAGCAAAGCAAGATTATCATCAAACATGTTTTTACAATATATCAACTTATTCGCAACAAATAGAAAGTCTCAGAGTCCTCGTATAATAATGAGAATTGAACAGAACACGGATATTTATTTATAGAAAGGTAGAGATAACAAAGAGTATTGATTTCATACTTCCCTGGCTCGTTAGGAAGGTTGGATGTGAGTAGCTGGTATACTGGTTTACAGGGAGCTACGATCATTTTGATAACCTTTATACAGGTTGTATGGGGCGGTGGTTTAATACTGGGGCGTTAGTTTGTTATTACAATCTTAGTAATGTTATAAATGCGAAAGTTTGTGTGTATGTTTGTAAGTCAATCGTGTCAAAACGGCTGATATATTCTAATTACAAATTCATAAATAACTTATTGGTCTAAGAGTCTCTGAAAAGAGTAATATTTTAAAATTAAATATCCTATTTAAAAATCCTATTCAAATACACACGACGCGACGCGGCGACAGTCGCGCTGCTACGTCAAAATTGCAGACGCGTCGTGTGTCGCGAAATGCTGCTCATGAATATGAGCCTCTAGCATAACTTGAAATTAATCGAGTTCCTCGATAAATAGTTATGTAAGTCGAAAAATATGATAATTAATTTAGTATGTTTTACGAAGATTATTATAAACACAGTCAGACAGTGGCAATTATCGATTTTCTTAAATATTTTTTCAAGTTAATGTACACTTTTGCCTTACCTATAAATAGCAGTCCAAACCATTTTTCAATCATCTCGTTCAAATATAAACTTGCCTAGTAATTCGCCTAAAATATCTCGGTAGCCTTAGGTTTTTCTACGCTACGTTTTCGTGCCAAAAAATCTAGAATTTTGTGAGTAATTATATAGTAGGTATTTTTTTTATTTTTTTATTAAAAACGTTGCCCCACACTAGGATTTTCTCCTGTGTCGTGGGTGCGTTTACAAACATTCAAGTTCACATACACATGACACCCAGACCCGAAACAACAATTTGTGGATCACACAAAGAGTTGCTCCGTGCGGTAATCGAACCCGCTACCCGCTGCGCGGCAGCCAGTTGCCCAGCCACCGCACCAACCGTGCAGTCAAAGTCAAAGGTATTATTAAAATACTATTACTATTTTAGAAATAGATAAAAGTTTGTACAGTCTTTTTTAATTTATTGTGTATATAACTATTACATAAATGGATTCGCATACTATTTTGTGTCTATTCCATGAACTAGATGAATTAGTAAGATATTATTGTATTTAGGTAAATCTGACGAATTCGTAGGCAGAATGTTATTATCGTTATTTAAAAAATGAAATATAGATTTAAAGGAAAAAAGAGTTTTGTGTTTGCCAAAGTTGACGAATCACGAAATTTTGAATTGTCTGGGATGTATGGCAAAAGTGGTAAAGGGCTCGCGAAAAAGGTATATAAGATTCATGGCAATTGACGTACTATTGTCTGCTCCATTGGAGACAGCCGTATGTATGTCATGTCATGTCATATTATGTAATGTCTATCGGCCATACTCTGAGTCACTTAATAATTACTTTAACTATTCCTTAGTAACGATTTTGTTCCAAAACAATCGATAAAGACTTAGTTAAGTAAACATTAAATGAGTCTGAGTACGGCGCGGTAACTCTCTGTTATGTATTGAAAAATATTCGTGTGCAATTACAACAATGAACCAACATTCAATTTTAAACTCTTTCTTCTTCACTATACTGTTCAAAACACGTTGTATATTCTAGTTGCTGTGTGAAAAGTGCGTTTTTATTTACAATCTGAGTCATAACAAAAATGCGTAGCGATGACCGACCCAAATGTTTTCTCTTATTGCAATAAAAAACAATATTTTTACGCTAAAATCTATCTTACTTATAATATATTTTAAGGCGAAAACAGCATGAATCTTAATAAACGACGTTTTTCCGAGAAACTTTTAGTTCTTGCTGAAAATGTAAACTTATAGTTTTTGTTTTTAAAAGTTCTTTGGAAAAGGAAGAAGTACTATTTTCTCTTCCTTTAATTCTGTAGGCTTTAGGGTTGCAAATGTTAGGCAGAGAATGACATCAATGGTAAAGTGACGTCAAGAGCAGTACCTTTAGTACGAGTTACTTTCCCGTTTAAATAATTGAAACGAGAGCGCGTGCTGTACATTAATTGGTTGGTTTATTCAAGCCGGCCAATCAGAGCGCCGAACGCGCTCTCGTTCCGAATATTTTAAACGTTAAGTAAACTCATAATAATTGTACAGGTATCTCAAGAATGATGTCAATATCAGATATAACACTTGATGTTAAAATCAAACTATTCTGAATAGGTGTTAAATGACACTACATAGTTCTGAATAGGTCGCTGGGCAACCGGCTGCCGTGCAACGTGAAGCGGTTTCGATTTCGGCACAGAGCAACATTTTGTGTGATCCACAAATTGTTTTGTTTCGCATTGGATACACGTAACACCAGAAGAATTACAATTGTCTTGCCAAAATTGTATTATCCGCTATCAATTATTCGCACCTCGTGGTGATTAGTGCAGTACGTGCACCTTGATAAATACCTATTTGATAATATTTTATTACCATGCATCGGTATCCTAATTCAGATAATAATTACAGGCTTAACAGAGAAATGACATTACAAATTACCATACCATACCAATCTGGTAATAAATACTCATAGAATAGAGAAATACCATTCATGATACTAAAATATTTCGCTTGCCAATCAGTGTACAATCAATACTAAAATACTTAATGTAAAAAACAATAAGACTACATTACCTTCTTCGTCGCTGCCTATCATGGAGTACCGGTCGTATCCACTGAGGTTGCGGTTCGTCCCCAGCCCGAAGTCGTCCTTGGTCCATTGTAGATGCCCCACCTTGTTCTCCACGCGGCACGGCAGAGTCACTCGCGAACCGACTATGGCGCTCTGAGGAGGAGAAAAGAGGAGTTAAGTAAGTTATTAAAATGTCGCTTATTGAGGACAGTGTCGTTTAGTGAGGAAGTGGTTGCAAATGTGACTGCTAGACAAGGGATATTTAGTTGGTTCCCGGTACGGGAAAAGAACTGTGGATTATTATCGAAAATTTCTTAACAGGAGAACAGAGTCTGGCATTGTGTGTGGTATTATAGTTTTACACTGTGTTACATACTATTAGGACTCATAACAAAACGTTATAAACGCAAATGGATGACGGACTTTAATAGTAGTAATAAAACTAGCACTAAATTACTCCTTAGTACATCAGCTACCTGCCAATAAAAGTCTCGTCAAAATCAGTCTAGCAATTCTTAGAGATTAACCATAACAAACACAAAGACTATAGACAAAATATTGCAAATAATGGTATATTGATGCATATGTATGTTGAAATTCATTAAGTTTAAAAACCAGTGTTTTAATATTACAAACAGACACTCCAATTTAATTTCATGTTTCATTATATAGCAGTTTGTTTTTTTATATTAATGCAGTGTATGCAATTTATGTATACCATTGTGTGCAAGACTTTCAAATAAATAAACAAAAAATAAGTAATCTTACTTTCTAAAAGCATTCTTCACACTATAATCCCAATTACTAAAGCAAATCCAAGGCCTTATTAACGAAACTGATAGTATTATTACAATAATACACCTATTACGAAAACTACACGAAATTGTATGCACACTATTATAGGATTAAAAAATAATAATTGGTGGTTCAGTCGTATATGTAATAATAATCTTATTATTGGTAAATCATAATGCAATTTGGTAACAGTATAAGGTTATAATCAAATTGATTAATGTAATAAGTTAAAGTTATTACTCGTATATCGATTTCTTGCAATCGTTTTGCAATTATTGTAATTGAACATGGATTTATGAAGTTGTTCGCTGTATTTTGTTCCGAGAAAGGGTAGCCAGAGGTCAATTTCTGCTAATAAAGTTAAATAATTATTTCCTCAAAAGGTATTTTTTATAAGCCTTTAGCTAACTCACTATGTAAGTATACTAGCATTGAGTCATTTTATAAACCAAATAGTTGGGACTAGTTGATTAAAGCTTCTAATTGACTTGAAAGTCATTCTAACAATTTTATTTTTTTGTCAATTTTGCTACACATTCTTTTATCATGCAATTTTAAGAAGTAAATGTCTATCAACCTTATATTCAACTAGTTTCTGCCAGTGGCTTTGCCTGCGTTCCTGTGGTATAAAAAGTATCTACACTATCATCTAAGTTAGATCATACCCTGTCTGTATACAATTTCATCACAATCCGCTCAGTAGTTTCAGTGTGATTGACGAACAAACAAAATTTCACATTTATAATTTTAGTGTGATTCAATTTTTTTTAGAATATGTAATACTAGAATTCTAAATTCAAGGGCCGACATAACACGAAGTTATCACGAAATTTTCCGAACATTGCCGAAATTAACAGATAAGAAAAAGATGAAAAGATTACTTAAGGTAATTGGTTTAAAATAGGAATTTGTATTCATCGAACGATAACTATATATGTCGAGTACCCTATACAGTTATAGATTCGATAATTCTGGAATTTGGAGATCGTATCGTATCATCACGCTTTTTATCCCAGAAGGCGTAGGCAGAGGTGAACATTATGGAACGTAATGCCAATAAACAATGTACACCCACTTTTTACCATTTATGATAAAGTCCCATGTAATAGGGGGTGAGCCTATTGCCATATAAGATAAATTTTCGATAAACCGAAAAAATCCCAGCAATACTACTACTATTATACTGATAATCGAACCAGGGACCTCTTGCTCGGCAGTCGCACTTGCGACCACTTAACTAATGAGGCAGTCCTTTGAGGCAGAATTTGGAGATCGTAGAAAGAGATTGAGAATTGAGATAGACGAAATGCATGCAGATTGGAAATTATATTACCGAGTCAAGTAAAGAAGAATCAGTCATCTACACTTTCGATTATTACTCTCTAGTAAATAACAACTATGACATAATATATGTATGTCCGTTTGTTTAAACAATACCGGAATTTGGCGCCTAACGACAGAAAAAAGAAGATACTAAAACAAAATGCCTATGATAATACGAGCAATTATACATTTAAATTTATTCAGTCATACATTGCAAGTTAAGAGAGGAGAGCGGTGTAAACATCGCCCATAAAACCAGTAATGGTTATGGCATAATTTTAGTACTCGTATTACTTGATACCTTGTTTAATATTACAAATATGTAATTCCTTTATGGACTAGGAGTAGGTAAAAGTGTATACATTGATCATGAACTTCTTTTAAATAGGGCCTTAGTCTGCTATTAAAATTGTGTCTGAATGGTCGATCATTGAGTAGTGCAAGAGGGAAGGAGCTATACAACATACATAGCTCCGTCTCTCTTGCACTGCTCAATGATCACCACTTCTTGTTGGTTACGTCAAAAAGGTTACAATGGTCACAATCGTAACCTCTGCAAATATATCCGCGTAAATATAGCTGCGGAACTTATCCGGAGCTGCGGACTACCTAGCGGGTTTACCGAGGCTCCAACTCGAACAGCAGGAGTAGGAACGGGGTGGTTTTTAGTCAGTAAGAGTCTGATACGAAAGAAGACATTGGATGATTTTCTTCCCTTGAAAAAACCGCCATAAATCTTCTATAGTCAAATCGAGTTGAAATAACTTTGGCTGCGTCTTCGGTCGATTAATTGTAAGTGCTAGCCGATTTTCAGGTCAATAGAGATTAAGGTTTTAATTCGGTTTTGTTGTGAAATGTCATGATGACCTGTTTAGAATATGGTGGTGGCCCGAAGATTTAAGACTTCTCATGCATGAGGGCGCGGGCTTCGAAACCTACCTACGGCAAGTAGCAATGTGACTTCTTCCAAGTTACACATACTTTCTAAGGTTATTTAGACACCACTGACAAACGGTGAAGGATAAAATCTTGAGGAAACCTGGTCTTATAATTTCTAATTACAAGTTTGAAATCGCCAACCCCCATTGAGCAAGCTACTTAGTTACTTTCCTTGGATTTCTGATTTCGTATTTTTATTTACACTATACATAGGTAGGAAGATAAGGGTCGCATACTGAAATGTACTTATTTTAAGTCACCGTGGACCCCCGTAAACGTCACCCTATGTTTTATGTTACCCTAGTCACGCGTGCTATTTCTGCTTAGCTTGTAGCCACATCTATTTTTAAGCACAGCTGTTTGAATCTTATCACAGAAGTTGGGCTATGTATGAAGGAAGAGATCCATTTTTAGGCACATTTTGATTGATTTTTTAAGTAAACTTCTGATGTAGAAGTTTTTTGGATGGATGAGGAGTTGAGGAAGTGTATTTATACATACATACATTCATAAACTGACGCTTGTGAGAGGATGGAGGTAGGCAGAGATAATGAAATACCAATTGCTTCGAATGTTATATTTCTCTTTCGCTTTATCAACAGTTATGAATCTTGTAACCATGCTCTAGATTTATAAATTCGGTAGGTTTTAAGTAAGTGATAAGATGATTCGTATACGTATGATTAGTGATTAATCTGTTTTTTGTTTTTTTATGGAATAGGAGGCAAACGAGAAGACGCGTCATCTGATGGTAAGCGCCGCCATTGGACACCTATAGATTATTTCAGTATTGTATGAGTGTTGTATGAGACGTGTTATACACAACACAAAATCTCTGAAATGTGAAGAGATTTCATTGAACTGTTTACAAGTGAAATACAATGAGCTTTGCTAATGATCTATAATTTTGTGTAAAGCGATGATTTTGACTTAGTCAATGTCTATGAAATATATCTGTGAAACACATCTATGAGGTAAAATCTGATGAACTAGTCATCAAAAGCCGCCTAGTCGGTTGCCAAAGAAGAAAAATAAGTATGAGACAATACCAGCTCATCATAAGCCACCTTCTTTCAAAATTACCTTTCCGGTATTATAATTATATTTTCTCCATACAGTAGCTGTATAAATGTGATTATATCTATATTTTCACATATAATTGAGAGAGCGTACTATACCGTACTTAGATCTGTGATTATAAACTCACTTTCACTTCAATAAGGCATGAACATATCTTATTATAGGTACAATGGTAATGCACAGTGATTGCAATATAAATACGGAATTCAGTAAAATTTCTTTTCCCTAAATTATGTTAAGTTCTTCTTGTGTAGCTCTTGCGGAAATTATTTTAAGTACGGTAATGTAAATTGGTTTCTTTTTAGAAAATTGTAATAATGTAAGTTTTGTTGATTACGATTTCTCCTGAACATTTCTACGTAGTGAAACTGACTCAGTGTCTTTTCTTGGAGGCTTAGAATTCGAGTAAGCCTTTAATTAAAAAAGAATTCACCTAACTTCTTATTACTGAAAATTAATTTGAATATCAGCAGTCAGTGTTTAGCTTAAAAAAATCGGATGTGTAATCTTAATTACATTGCACGCCGTGGTGGTCACCGGTGACCGACGTTAGCGACAGGATTATGCATATCAATAGTTTTCTAAGTCAAATACTTAATTACATTTTTCACTAAATGGGATAGCTATCAAAGAATAATAGATAATAAAGTTATCATAAATTTATAATCCGGAGCTAAACTACCTAGCGGGTTTACCGGAGCTCCGGCTCAAATAGCAGGAGTAGGAACGGGGTGGCTTTTAGTCAGTAAGAGATAAGAGTCTCACACTCCCTATCTCCTCGCCTAAGGTAGGAGAAGTAATTGGATGATTTCCCATAAAAAATGCATAAATAATAATCGCTCGTTACTTCTAACTTATACCCCAACCAAAAAATTCCTTAAAAATTCAAAATATTCAAAAACTGTTGTATCTTGTTTACAACCACACATCAGGCTCAAGCACCATAATCGTCTCATTATGTATGTATGTTTGTATATCAAGATTCCGCTAATCTATTCCATACATATTCATGTAGAATTGATTTAGGGGCAGGCGTCTACATAATTACAATAAAATATTTGACAGATCGTTATCTTTAGTTTAGGGTTCCTTGGCTTAAAAGAAACTGTTCTAAGCTTGCAACATGTTGCCAGACATGTTTTTATTAATTTAAATGTGGTGCAAATTTTAATGTGCTACATGTCTATAATTGGCATAAGCAAATCACCTTGTATCTTCATCTTGTTTTTTTTTTTTTAACGTTGGTGTTTATTATGCTGCCCTGGCTTAATAGTAATAAACGAATAAATAAAAAAAAATGTCTGTGCAATTATCAACGAAGTTATCCTTACGAATAATTAATGGAAATACATATAATTAAAATAAATAGACAATTTGTGCAGTCTTCTAAATAATGTATTAATATTCTAGTCTACGTGCGACTTCTGTCATCTATCACTTGTCATGTGTCGCCACACTGTGTATCTATATCTATCAAGACCTTAAAAAAAAACAGGTTTATAGTTCCCAAAATCTGTCTAAAACCTCAGTGTCATACTATGGATAAGTTCTAAGTTCAGGGTCTAAGATACGGGTCTAAGGTAAGGGTTGACATTGAAACTTAATTTTGGCCAAGAGATACATAAAATAATATTATGATAATTATGATATACAGAACTCTAGGCAAATGAGACTGACTCACACTTGTGCGGTGTTTTTTTATTACTGAAGCAAACTGATTTATTAATTTATTCAGTTTAGTGTGGCCTGATTAAATGGCGCGGAAGATTTATAGCTTTGATTCTTCTGTTGATTTAAAGAAAGTTTTTAATTATCTGCCTAATGCCTCTTGCAGAATAAACAGCGTTTATTAGTGACTACAGAATTTTTTTCGAAAAACTGAAGAAGCCCAGCTATACTTCGGGAATCGAACCCGACTCTCTTTGCCCGGAAGTCGCTTATTAAATTAGAAAAAATATAATTATAAAAGTACCGTCATGGAATAGCTAATTTCTTTATCAAAAAGGCAAGAAATACTACATTATTTTGTATCATTTAGAAAACCATTGTCTCTATCTACCACTCTATAGGAAAGAGGCGTGAACTATGTATGTAGAAAAATCCTACTATGTTTTTTTTTACAACTACATATTATATTTTCCTAGACGTAATTAAGAATATTTAGACCAATAACCTGTAACCCATTATAAAAACCAAAAATTGATAACCGAAAACTCGTTAAAATGGTCGTAAACCTTTCGTTAACGCGTCGATCTGCCGTTTTAACTATTAATTAATTTACGAGTTATCTTTTTATTGTAACGTGAGGTCATTGGAGATTTTAACTTATTCGGTTAATGTAAAACCGTGGTTTTATTTTAATTATTATAATTTTTGCTTATTATTTTTATTTTTTTATTATTTTGTGAAGAAGATGGTTTAGTAACATTATGAAGCTGTAAATTACATAAGTTTTCAAAAAATGTAGGTATAGATATTATATTATAATAATTAGTTCTTGGTTATTTTGTTATTATTCACAAAAAATGCTAAACTGTGCGCTTAGTATGAATTTACTTTACGTTTAAAGTAATTGGCGTTCCATTGCCCCTGCCTACCCCCATGGGACACAGACATGAGTTTATGTATGTTTGGTTTAAAATTATGTAAGAAATCCCAACAAAATTCACACATCACTTAATATTTTATTATTTTAATCTTTACTTTTGGAGATTAGCGTGGAATGTCGTAAAACTAATTAACCGCAGACGGCCGAGTATGTCAACTTTTTAATTAATACTTAATGGCGATATACATTTTAAGTTAAAAGCTGTTTTATTGCACTTTTTAATGTTTATTGATATAAATTAATATTACTATGTAGGTACTGTTACTTTTTTAATTATAAGTAAGTATGCATTTAAAATGTTAGTTGTTTTTTTCTTTTATGACATATGTAAGCTGGTAAACGAGCTGACGGATCATCTGATGGTAAGCAATCGCCGCCGAACATGGACACTTGAAACACCATCGGCGTTACAAGTACGTTGCTGTCCTTTTGGGGTTAGGAATTTAAGGGTTGTTGGGGAATCGGCGATCCGCGTTTCAAATAAGATTGCTTACGCAGGACGTCGCGTTAGTTATTATTATAAACTATAATATTGTTATATTATTTTTTTGTTAAAGTTCAATGTTCCATATGATATCAAAATTAAATATCTTATTAATAAACACCTCTTAATAGTAACAAATTTAAATAATTAATTAAATTGTTTTCAATAATAAATTAAATTCTTATCAAAATCGCGAATTTGTTTTAACGCGTTAATTAATGACACACAGGGTGTTTAAGGAATTTATTTTTCTGTGAAATGCGTAAAATAATGTTTGTCATTATTAATTTATTTAAATAGAATATAATATTATTTGTAAATCGAAAAGCAGAATTTGTTTTATAAATATTTTAGAATTCGTTTTTATCGGATTTTTTTTTGCTAAGCTATTTATTACCTTTATACACAGTATATTGCAAAAATCCTCTATCAGTCCTTAGAAAAACACTATTTAAATAAAATCTTTACCTTAACTAAAATCCTACCAAGAAAAACAGTTAAAAACTTCAAAAAACCAACCTGATCTTGTGGTTCCATAGCAAATCTCTGTTCTTGGTAACCATGGCAACCGACAATCAAAACGAAGAACGACAGGAAGCAAACGCCGACATCCGGCCGAGCCCATTTCCGGCGCCTTTCCGTGCTATATTTGAATTTGGAATCAGCGCTGCGTACGCGCAAGGATATTAATGGCGTTCCGTTTTCAAATGTCTCTTTGTATTTTACCGCCATCTTTATATGTGTGAAGCATATTGATGACTGATATCCGTTTTTCTGTACATTTGTGTTGATTTTTCAGGAATTCTTGTTTAACATTTTATCTGAAACAAATAGAAAAGACTTGTTAGTTAAATCTATATATAGGGTGAAACGTATTAGAGATTTGATCTTATTGTGATCTTGACCGTGATTTCGTTATTAATAGTTCATTAACATTGTAGGAACTGTATCAAGCCGTAGTATTTTAAAATAGGGATAATGACGGGGTATGAAAATTAAAATCTACATAATATTTTGTCCGTCAGTTATGCTATGAAAAAATATTACACACGTATTTTTTTTTATTTTGTAATATAAGAGATAAGCTTTAAATAGAGAGGAATGGAAGGAGAGTAAAGAAGCCTTTGCCCTGCAGTGGGACGATCATGGCTGAAATCTAAAATCTAATATAAGATAACAATACTGGACTGGGGACAAATTACGTTTTTTCTACCTATAAAATGCACCTATAACGTGACGTCACGCGATTCAATACCACTAAACAAAAGAGGAATCCAAAAAGATATGTAATATAATCTCTACACGCTGTTTTCTACCGAAACGATCAACTTAATGTGGTCAAACTATTAATTATTTTTTAATTTATGTAATTATGCCCATCTTAAGAACGATTTGCATATGTGCGTTATAAATTAACATGAATTCTTAAAATGTTTGTCTGCCTGTTTAGGCATTATTGTAATTTAATTTGTTGTTTTGTCTTTTGTATAGCAGCCACATTCCGGTTAATAGATTTTCGTTTTCAACTCTATTGTTACCCCAATTAGATCGAAAATCCATTGATGATAGAGTTTTGAGTGCTTATTGTTATGTCTGTAGGTACCCTCAGTATGAGTTTGAAGTTTGAAACGAAAATTTTAAAGTAATCGAAACGAGAGGGCTTTCGGCGCTCTGATTGGACGGCTTGAAAAAGCCAACCAATCAGAGCGCGTACTGAGGATACTACTGTACATTGATGATTGAGTAGTCGCACCTAGCCTTTCCGTTTTTTACCGGATACATTTCGGAGAGTGTGCAGGGGAACTGCACAACTTGATTCCCCCTAGTCCTTTCCATCAACGAACCACAAGACAATCGGCGAGGCGTCACCGTTTCATGGTGGATATCCCACCCACTCGCACGAAACGCTTCGCTTCAAGCTTCTTTGTGCGAACTGCTAGGGAGTGGAACTCCTTGCCGGAGTCTGTGTTTCCTGATGGGTACAACCTGGGTGTCTTCAAAGCCCGAGTGAATAGGTTGCTTATGGGCAGACGTGCTCCACCGTAGGCCGCATCATCACTTACCATCAGGCGAGATAGCGGCCAAACGTCGGCCCATTCAATATAAAAAAAAAAAAAAACCTAATTATCAAGCCTTCGGTGTCATGTGTTTTGGGGTTTAACAAAATGTAATAAAATTTTAGCAATTCTTAACCTTTAAAGGAAGGTTTAGTATTTAGTCCTATATAATTCAGATGACATTTCTACGGTCCTCTGCTTCCTTTTTAAGAAAAACAAGTGTGATATCATACAAGTATACATGCAATGATACTTCGAAAATATTAGTCAAAACAGTCGCTTCTCAAAATATATCGGTCACAACCTGACATGAGTATAAAAAACTCGAAGATTGCCTATTAGGTACCCCCTGTAGTTTTATTTAATTTTTAAGTAATTATCTTATAAATTATTGCATTTTGATCGGCCATATTTATTTCTATTTTATTATAACTGTCAATTATATAACGATATTTGATATTTTAAATATATCAAGTTGTTTTAAATCGTTTTTGTTTAAGTGTTGACCTGTGACCTACAGATTGAAAATAGATGAACTTGAATTGATAAAAATAACTGAATATCATTTTGATACAAAAAAAAACTAGAAAAACATTTTTGACATAGCGTTTCAAATGTCTTTATAATTATAATAATATAGTACTGTATCATATCGTATCGTCAGGCCTTTAATTTATCCCTGAAGGTTTAGACAGAGGTGCACATTATGCATAATGCCGCTATAAAATATACATATATTACCTATATAATAATATGTATTACCATCTGCATCATCATCATGCAGAAAAGTTCGTAATTGCACCCTTCTTACCATAACAAGTAAAATAACCTTGCAAAATAATCTACTATACTATTTTCTGACAGCGGTTTATCCTGCGTTCCCGTAGGACAGAAAGTAGAGTAGGTATGTGTTTTTCCAGACCATAATCAACCGTTCCAAATTTCATTTCAATCCCTTTAGCCTTTTCGATATGAACGAGTAACAAATATCCAGACTCACAAACTTTCAATTGTTTTCTTTCAATCAATTGTTTTTTTTTTTTCATTTATTCGAAGCAGATAGATAGATAAATCAATCAATAACAAAAACAGGTTTTTAGGCCTTTTGTAAATAACACTACAAATATAACGTTCGATATAGAATTTATAAAAAAGACAACTTGATAACCACATTCCGATCGCGAAAAATATAATTAAAAGCCATGTAGGCAATAAATCATTGAATGAAACATGTGTCCTAACTGTTATTTTAATATAGTCATCATAAATATACGTAACATTATTTTTTAATGTTTTACATCTTACTACGAATATTATAAATGCGAAAGTTTGTGTGTTTGTATATATGTTTGTTACTTAAGCACGTCAATCAAAACGGCTGAAGGAATCAGGATGATATTTGGATTGGTCTGGCGCGAGTGAAGCTGCTGGCTGAAACTAGTTGTTGATAAATCAATATAAATATTGAAGATCGGTCAATGTAGAAGTATTTTCTGTCGTGAAAGAGCCATATGCTTCGGCACGAAAAAGCACGGCTTAACTGGTGTGATACCACGGTACTCACAGAAAACCGACGTGAAACATCGCTTGTGTTGTGTGCAACCGTGTGAGTGATAAATAAAAAGCTGATTAATAAAAATGAAATGAAAAAAGAGAACATAATTATTTATTTTGATAGAAAAATATGTCACACTGTCCCTGGAAGAAATACCTGTGAAGATGTGGCCGAAGATGGAGCACACAGACTTAAAAAGTACCTATTCACTCTGACCTTGAAAAGACCCGGGTTGTATTTCTCAGGAAAAATACCAAACAAATTGTTAATTTTCACATAAAAACATGTACATGAGTAGAAAGTAAAGGTTTCCTTTATTCATTTCCTTTCCAAGAACTAATTAAAGAATGGTATAGAAACGTAAAGAAAAATATACGGAAATACATACATATGCGAAATCATACCGATATTGTAGGAAATACAAATCATGATACAATTTATTTAATTTCTAGGAACATGTTACTTCTAAGTAAAATCTCTTCTGAAGTAGTGATTGAGGTTCATGGAGGTCCAATAAAAAGTATAAATCACACTAATATTATAAATGTGAAAGTTTGTTTGGATGTTTGTCCGTCAATTACGCTGAAACTACTGAACGAAGGTGATAAATAAATAATGAATGATATTTATTTTTGCAAATAGGTGACAAAATAATACTTTTACACATCAATATACGATGAAATTTTGTATACAGACAGGGTATGAGCTTAGGTGATAGGACTTTTTATCCCACGGCAACCCGCGCAAACCCGCTAACACAAGTTAGTATATTCTAAGAACCACAAATATAGGTACATTTTGACCAACGCAAAACTAAAGTCATTAACGAAAATAATTACCACTAAAGTTCATTAACCTCTAAGTAGACCCTTCATTCATCAAATACTAGCACGAATCTATATAAAAATACATTGTAGTACACACGTTACAAGCTACACAAACCAGTATAAACTGACTCTTGGGTGTATGAAAGGATCTTGCAAAGGGAGCTCAGGATATATTGGTTTTGTTTAGCTTGATGTGAAGTCATTGAGAGCTCAGTCGGTGACAATCGACACATATGGTTCGACACGGCCATGTGTGAGAGTGTCGATTACACTGATATGTGCTATCTGGATGTGACAGTTTGGTGTAAGTGTGTGTATGTAAGTGAATAAGTAATAATTTGGAAATGCGTTTTTGGTTAATGAGTTTCTGATTTGTTTAAAGTCGTGAATTAATAGAAAAAGTATGAGAATATTTGTTAATAAGATTTAAATCGTTTGGTAAAATACTTGGTTATTTATCTGACATAGGTTGAAGTAAAAAATGTAGTGATTATATAATTTAATATTTTCTAATCTAAAAATTTAATGTCCTTGTAAATTATATTTGTCATGTAAGATTTGTAATAATTGGCGTTCCATTGTCTTTGCCTACCCTCATGGGAGACAGGAACACAAAAAACATTTAAGCATTAAAAGAACTTAATTAATTGTCACAAAAACTAAAACAACGACGTCACAACACCACTACAAAAATTCCACTTTGATCTTTCAACTTAAACTTAACAACCCCCAAACACTTAATTTAATAAAGAAAACATGAAATTACACTCAAGAACACAAATCACTCAAAATATGCCTCTTTGATCATAACACCAGTTTACGACCACCAAAGTACGCTCGCCGCCCAAAAATGTAACACCCTTGTCGCTTCCATTACAGCTTAACATCTTTGTAGCACATGGCCTTAAAAAATATTATTTCAACGCCTCCTTTTATAATTATGTGTACTTTACTTAATTATCAACTCCCACGGGATGTTCATATATATTTTTTTTAAGTTACTTTTTTTTATTAACGATTTCCTTTTTTGTTTTATGAATATCATGATGCTTTTGTTTTGCTTTTTTTTCTTTCTTGGTTTGTTAGTGTGAGGTTGTGACAAGGGTGTTAGAAATATATTATGTACTCGGAAGAAGACATATTTGAATTGTTTAAATAACTATTTTGGATAAACTCGTCACAAATATTAACACTTTCTTAGTTGTTTGGATTCAGTTTAAAATATATTATCTGTATGCAATATTGTATAAAGTTTAAAATTTAATAAAAATATTAAAAATCATTAAATCTGTTTATACTTACTATCTACTCTTCTACAGTGTACTAATTCTCAATTAGATTATTTTTTAAGTATGTAAAAGTAAAAATCATCAATCAAAATATAAGTTTGAAATAGCCTATGTATAAAATACTTTTTTCGAAACGATATTTTCTATGAATTTTGTATGAAATAGTGCATTATGACGTCATCAGATTTTTACGTCATCATACAGATTTATTTCAAAAAAATTCGGTGGGTAGAAATCGGAAATTAAGCAGATAAAATATTAGATAAAATACTTAATATTTCCACCCCAACCGAATTCCATTAAATGCATGCCCCATTTGGCTTAGTGGGTGGTCGATCGGTTTCCTAAACAGATGAGCAGATTCAATATACAAACCAATCCATTGATTCTTGTATGTTGACTTAGTAAGGGTTATATTTTTTTAATAATTCCTATTAGACCAATAGCTGGATAAGACTAATCAATCTAATCTAAATCTATATACAAAACTAAAGAATTTATTTGTTTGTTTGAATGCGCTAATCTCCGGAACTACTGGTTCGATTTGAATATTTTTTTGTGTTGGACAAAGTATTTATCAAGGAAGGTTATAGACTAACCACAACTAACACGCTACTTCAATAGAAACCGAGCAGAGCAGGTGAGACTGCGAGTCACTAATTATTAAAAATAATAGAAAATCTAGAAGTTCACAAAACACCAGACAAAATAATAATTAAATGAAGACTTTCTTTGAAGAATGAAAAAGAAAGTTTAGTATTGACACTATACTAAACAATATTTCTTTTACCCTCTACATACAGCATCTAAATCCACAATCCATGTCAGTAGTTCTATAACTAGCAATATCTGTGGCGCCACACACACACATGCACACACAGACACTACACAATAGCATTCACCCACATCAGTACACAACTATTTTTATTTCTTTTTAAATATGTCTGTCTTTCGCAGACGAGAAATTTGTTCGGCGTATAGGCTGTTTGATTCCGTGAAGTAAAGCTGGGGAACTAGAATAAAAAGGTAACTTTAATGTTTGAATTGTGTGTGACAACTGACAAGTGTGGGAGAGCCATGCTTCGGCACGAATGGGCCGGCTCGACCGGAGTGATATCACGGCCTCACAGAAAACCGACGTGAAACAACGCTTGCGTTCTGTTTCGTTGTGATACTGAAGTGACTGGAGGTCCAATTGCCAATCTCCGATTCCCCAACAACCCTTAAATACCTCACCGCCAAAAAGCTAGCAAGGTACTTGTAACGCTTTTGGTGTTTCTTCAAAATTTAAGAGTAGAAATGGTGACAAGTTTATTTTTCTCGGTTCAGTACATTACTGGGACAAAATGTTCTTACATTAATTATTATCAATGTAATAAAAAAACAACTGCATTCATAATATTGTCATTATTGCACCTTCAAACAATAAGAGAAAGACAGCACATCTGGTGGTCTCTTTCCCTCATTTTAGGTCGACGGAAGCCGCCGTGTAAAGCGTACCACCCGGTGTTGGACATGACCTACGGAGAGCAAACAGCTGATCTGTTAGGGAACTAAGAATAATAAACATAACTCCACGATTCTTAATCTTGTGAACATATTTTATAATAGAGGGTAAATCTAGTGTCGTTGAGAGTTGTGTAGTTGAGAGGCTAATTGATCTAAGACGTATTGTTTATTTTGATATTCAGTTAAACATCATTCGATAGAGAATAAATTGGTTATCTATACATATAATAAAATCGTAGAAAAGTGCTGTCTGTACATTGAAAATAAAAATAAAAAAAATAGCAGGGGTTATTGTTATGTCGATGTCGAACCCAAAAATGTAATTAACTTTTTTTTTGTCTGTTTGTCTGTTTGTCTGTTTGTCTGTTCGTCTGTGCGCGCTAATCTCAGAAACGGCTGATCCGAGTTGGATGCGGTTTTCACGAATATATTGTGGGATGCTTAAATTTACATTTAGTGTTTGTTTTATGTCAATCGGTTCATAAATAAAAAAGTTATGTCAAATTAAAGAATCACGTCGAACATTCTATGCTTATACCATTAATCTCCGCAACTATTTGACGGATTTGGTTGAAATTTGGTACAGATATAGTTTAGAACCTTAGAAAGGACATAGATATGTTTTTATTTCAAAAATCAAAAAATAAAAATAAGAAATAAATTATTTATAAATAATTCTATGTCGATCGTTACATGACTTCGGTTCATGTTATTGTTTTAATTTATCGAAAAAAAGTAAATAAATAGTAAAAAGGTATGAAAAAAATAATATCAATATAATAAAACATTTAGTACAAAGAAAATGCTCTAACGGAGTATAGATAATTCATGGATAATTCTATGTCGATCGTTACACGACTTCGGTTCATGTTATTGTTTTAATTCATCGAAAAAAGTAAATAAATAGTAAAAAGGTATGAAAAAAATAATATCAATATAATTAAACTTTTAGTACAAAGAAAATGCCCGAACGGAGTATAAATAAATAATCCAAGTTGTCTTTATCCTCGATAGATGGCGTTGGGATCGAAATAGATCGCGCTATGGTTTCGTTACATTCATTTGGTTGGGTATCGGCCGAGCGCTTCGGTACTATCGTAGAAAAAGTGTATTATCAGTCGTATGATTATTTGTCTGTAGTGGTCCTGCAGTTTCGTATATATTATTCTAAATTGGTTTCGTTGTATTTGTCAATTAATAAGTTTATTTGTTGGGTTTTCCTGGTTTTTTGGTTAAACTATTTAACGTAGGTTTAGTTTGATATCGATTATTAGTAGTTACTGTAGTTAGTTTTTTTAATAAAATTGTAAGTCTAATTTTTTTTTTAATCACTAGATTAGATTTAAGTCGTTTCTTTTAAATTATTTAGTTTAAGCTTGGTTATTATAGCATAGAGGATAGGTTGTAATATAGTTTCTTTTTTAATTGTTATAAATTCGTAATTCGTAGCTTTCTTTAGTTTTAAGTTAGTTTAAGTCCGTTTTTAAACTATTTTTTCAATGCCCTAAGTGAGTATACATCTATTAAATTCAAACGCAGAGCTCATTATGTTGATTTTTGAAGAGTTCCCTGGAATATCTTCCACATCTCATTTTTGAAGAGATCCCGCGAGATCGGGAACTATGTGGTTAAAACCAAAAATTTGCCGGAAGTCACTATTCCACGCGAACGAAGTCGCGGGCAAAAGCTAGTTTGGAATATGTATATAAATTAATATCGCTTAGATCAATTAGCCTTTCAACCATCGATATAATGATACATAGATTTTAAAAATATTAATACCACTTTTTTGTAATCCACGGTTAAATAACTTTTCACAATCAAGCGTCATCGATAAAAATTCCAAAAAAATATTAACCGTTTTCGATTCATCATTCTAGTCGTAAACATTCTATACTTGCCCCACTACTGTGCCAAGTCCTCTTCTTACACGCAGAAGGAAATATTTCAAAAACATAATAGTCTATAAAAAAATGCTTTAAAAAAACCTTTAAGTTTATACATCATCTAACTCAGTCAGTCTTTAGCCAAGCCCAAAGACAGAAGGGACGAAAAGTTCAACGCTCGTTCAGATATAGATAGGAATGCAAAACAAAAGCATACGCACAGACAGACAACCGCTACTAATGATGTTGTGACTTTGTCCGGAGCTGCGGACTACCTAGCGGGTTTACCGGGGCTCCGGCTCGAAAACCAGGAGTGGGGTGGTTTTTAGTCAGTAAGAAACTGACACTCCCTCTCGCCTCGCCCAAGGCGGGAGAATTCATTGGACGATTGACTTTGTATTAAGATTGAAACTTGCTCTTAGGTTGGGCTAAAAGTAGTACTGATGATGGAGGTTTCATTTCTAGAATAAATAAGGAATTATATACATATTTCGATTTTTATAAATTCTAATCGGGTTCTGGATTTCTACTATGTAACATTCATATACATATTATAGTTTACAAAAAACCAATATCTTTTCCCGACCCGAGAATCGAGTCTGAAACTCCTTACTCAACAGTTACACTTACAATCATTCTCCCAAAGAAACGAACAGAAAACACAACACACAAAAAACTTTTCACCAAAAAAAAGCTGAAATAAAAAACGTTAACAAATAAAGCGAACTAACTTAGCCATTAAACCTTACAGTCTTCATTACCATCTCCTGAAAGTTGGCTGAAAAGGTAAACAAATGGCTAACTTTCAGGATTTTCAGGTACCCACCGTACATTGTTACAGGCAAACTTTGTTCCACGACTTTCTAATGAAACCTATATTTTCAATTTAATTTAATGAATTATTTTCGGATTTTCACTTTCAGCGAGAATCGTCTGAAAGTTTCGGGTTTTCGAATGAATTTTATATTTGTGTCTTTTTCGTGTAAATAAGGAAAGGTGAGGAGATTCGATACCTGTAATGGGCTAATTCAAATTCTTGTCAAAAAGCTTAATATATTGTAATTGTACACGTATTATGCGCTGAAAATATAAAAAATATATTTATTTTAACTTTTTTAACATAAAGACGGGTTTATGGCAATGTGGCATTCTCTACTGGTAAACTACTATTTTTTTATGTAAATAAATAAACTTAAAAAACGAAAAACAACATTTATTTTTTATTCAAGTCCACTTTTAACCACATAAAATCAAAACCTAAGCCATTTTACCTAACTAAGCCAACTTAAACCACCCCTATACACAAAGTAATTAATTTCTCTGATAGCAGAAGCATGTTCCAACCTGTCACACGTCTGGACATGTCCCAGACTTGTTTATCTAAACGAAACAGTGAAGGAAACGAATTCTTCACGTTTTGTATCTTGTCCGTAGTTTATGTGGTCGCATTATGTACCTACAATAGTTTTGTATTAAGTCTTATTTAGTGGAAAATCAACCTTGAAGCTTATGGGATAGAGATTGTTTTTTTTATGGGATAGGTAGGAGGCAAACGAGCTGACGGATCACCTGATGGTAAGCGGTCAACGCCAATATACTATTATTTAAATCCGTATGTAAATTATTGTGATGTAAAGAAGCATTGTATATATCCATAATAATAATTTAAAATAATTTATTCAGGTACCGCGCACCTGTTTGGCAAGCTAACTCAACTACTTTCAAGCGTGTCTGGGGATCCATAACCAAGAGCAGCAAGAGCGATCACCACACGATCAGTGTCTACGAGTGACGACAGTGTTACCTGACTGAATGAAACTGGTTGAGAAACCTCGTCGAATAGTTACGTCAGATAGTAAGTGACTTAATTAATTTAGTTTGTCTAGACAAATTAATCTTATAAAACAAAAATATGTAATTAAATTAATCCACATTAAACTGATGTGGTGTGTGGTGACGTCACAGTAGAATAAATGTTTGCCACTACCCAACTCTGCTGTTCGACCCTAGCTGCGGACATCCTTGTGCTTGTAAGTTACCGGGGTCTGGGTCGAAACAGGAGAATGAACAGGGTGGCTTTTAGTTAATTTAATTTTTCTCCTCAAAAAAAAATTTGGATTACGGTAAACCCTCCTATAATGTAAAAGAGGCTCATAGTCCACCAGCAGTGGACTGTCCTGGGCTCGTAATGTTGATAGTAACTCACTCATTTTCCTCTTCAAGAAAAAATTGTGGAGATTATGGCAAAGCCTTCTGGCCTTCTCTTGTGTAAAAGAGGCTCATAGTCCAGCACTGGACTGTCCCGGGTTCGTAATGTTGATAGTAACTCACTTTCCACACTACACAATATACAATATTCCACACTATTCGTTGCTGGATCTAAGACAGTCATTTATGTTCCTGTGACGCGTCGGACTTCAGTGTTCCGGTGTTTTCATGGTTGTACTCTGTAGATCCTGGCTTCAGAAATTGCAGCGGTGTGGGAGGTTGTGGCGAGCCTGTCCCAGTTAACAACTATAAAATACTAAATAAATAAAAACACAAATGCATTCAGCTAACAGCATCCCGATTGAATTAAAAGTACCATTTCTCCATTCCATAAAATAACATTGGTGCCGTTGAAAAAAAAAAGCAATATTATTCTGTAACTAAACTGTGAACGAGAGTGAAATAAAAGTAAGTGGTTTTTACTATTGGTTGTGAAGTTCCGTAGATATGGTAAATGGTATGAAAATAGAATAAGACGTATTTTTTTATTCCTATAAATACTTTAGTGTGGGAGAACCATGCTCTGGCTCGACCGGAGTGATACCACGGCCTCACAGAAAACCGACGTGAAAAAACTTTTGCGTTGTGTTTCATTGTGTGAGTGAGGTTACCGGAGCCCCAATTCCCAATCCTCGACTCCCCAACAACTCTTAAACTCCTAACCCTTAAAAGGCCATAACGCACTTGTAACGCCTCTGTTGTTTCGGGTGTCCATGGTCGGCGGCGATTGCTTACCATCAGGTGATCCGTTTGCTCGTTTACCGGCTTATACCATTAAAAAAAACAATTACTTGTCGTTTATCGGCCGAACCCTAAAATTCAAAAAGAGAACAACAATAAAATAAAAACGTCAACGGTTTTTAATCGAGCATTTGCTCGTGGAAACGCCCATACGTTTTATTTGTCGCACATAAATATTGTTAAATAAATTATTTCGTTTTATTGTTCAACTTATTCGATTTTTATTGCTTTAAAAACAAATATTTACTTCATTATGTACTTATAAATTGGTTTTCCAGGACCCAATTTGAATTTTGTACTTTAAAATTTTCAACGTCAGAAAAGATTTCTCAATGTAACAACTTATAATTAATACTATATATAAAGAAGCCTTTTAATTTTTAACTGAACTATTTAGAGTACCTATAGATTTTTTTTCTAGTAGGCACATCTCTAAAAGCGTGAATATGCCTCTAGAATAGCTTGAAACTAGTCGAGTTCCTCGTCAAACAGTTACTGCTTACACAAGTAAGCCGAATAATCACATCATCACACTTAATATTATACATAGAACAAAATCTTTGTTTGTCCGTCAACCACGTTTAAACTGCAGAACGGATTTTGATGAAATTTGGTATACAGACAGGTATGGGCTTAATTAGGTGTTAGGATACTTTTTATTGGGAAAGCGCAGTGAAGCCACTGGCAGAATCTATTTTATAGTAATTAATAATCTCACCAGCTAATTTGTTCATAAGAGAACTAATCCCTCCAATTTTAATGAACACCACATTGCTTCTAATAAAAATCACAAACAAATTAATGCGATAACGTATCAAAAACTAAAACGTATTTGGAAGTGTGAAATGATATTAACAGTTCCCGTCGAAGTGAAAAAATCTCTTCATAATGTACTAATCACTAGTATATAACAACCCTACTCCTAATCTGTCAATTTTATTCATTGGATTTTCGACTCAATATCTATGGAGAATATAGTTGAAAATGTAATAAAGAAATTTGATAGAAAAGTATAGGTTGACTAGTAGATCTCTAATCAATATGTCAATTTAATTCGTTGGATTTTTGTCTCTATATCTATGAAGGAATAAAGTTGGAAATGTATTAAAGTAATTTAAAATCTGCCGATCGTTCTTAGTACCACGTGGTTAGTTTCGTTTGGTTAAGTTTTTAGTAACTGCAGTTAATTTTCTTATTAGTTTACAATGTTATTTAATGAATGGTGATAGATTTTATGGCAAAGCGCTAATTATTTCAATTAATTCAAAGTAAAAAAATATGGTAAACGTACGTATTTTTAAAATAACACGGACTAAAGTTCATCACGCCTTTTATCCCTGAAGGGGTAAGCAGTGGTGCACATTACGCAGTGTAATGCCAGTAATGCCACTGTACAATATACACTCACTTTTCACCATTTGTGATATAAGTCCCATATACTAGGGGGTGATCCTATTGCCATATACTGGGCACGTGACAGCGCAGATTTCTTCACTTCCCTACACCATGATCCATTTAGTCTTTAACTATAACAACAACACCAGAAACTGACCAAAAAAAAAAACAAAGAACTCCTCTCAAAAAAGCTCTTGACTACAAACAGCTAGACAAACAAACTATTGTACTATTGTAGTTTGAAATGAAATCATTCGTATTCTCAGCCTAGAAGCACAGGAAGATGAGTATCCGCTTCTAGATCTAAATTTGTACATACAACGACACATCAAACTACACACAACCAGTATAAACTGACCGCTGAATCTACAAAACGATTGTGCAAAGCGAGGCCAAGATAAACTGGTTATGTATAGCTCGTAAATCGTACGTAGAGCTAAAAAATCAAATATCGAAAGTATTGAAGATCTATTGTTTGAAAGTGTGTCTTTTTGAGACAGACAGACAGACAGGAAAGGAATTGATACAGTGGTTGAGAAATTAAAGGAAATCGTGTTTGCTTTTTTGCTAATGAATTTCGTGTTTAACGCAATAATTACTAATTCACTAGAGGACTGACCGACAAACAGACAAAAAGTGCCTTCCTGGTCTATTTAAATAACTTTGACTTTGACTTTGTGGGTAAATCTTTAAAATCAAAGTCAAATCATTTATTCCAATTAAACCATTTACTTAAGTAGATACTTTTGAAATGTCAACAAATAAAGAAATGGATAATAGTTTGTCAGTCTGTCCGTCGGAGAATCTAGGCTCTATTTATAAATAAAAATCAATTACTGTTCGTTAGTATCTCCAAAACTTCAACTCTAGTCGAATGATGAACAGGATTGACATTGATGTTCAACAAATAATGTTAAGCATTTATATTGCTTTTTAATAATTACTTGTTTTGTCCTTGTAAAGGCAGAGTTCCTTAAAAAGTCTATGCAAAGTATGCAACTTAATTCATATATGTGTTACTCAAAAGCACGTTTAATTTTAAAATATAATCTGGAACTAATATCTCCTGCTGTAATGAAACTAATTTTTAAAGCACCTGTGGAAGTTTAACAAATGGAATAGAAAATTTACAATAAATAATGTCGTAAAATATTTTTACAGTAAAATGGCCATTTTTGTGGAATAGGGGGCAAACGAGCAGACGTGTCGCCTGATATTAAGCGATCAGCACCGTCCATGGACACCCGCAACACCAGAGGTTTCACATGCATTGCCGGCCTTTTAAAAAGGGATACGCTCTTTTCTTGAAGGTTGGAAAGTCAGTTATATAAATTAACCTTGGTATGATGGCTCATAATTGAAAAACAATTGGGAAATTAATCTGTAATAAAGTCGATATGTAAAACTCGATGAAAAGATTTAGAATGATGACAAGACAAAAGATGACTTTTAGGACCTAGATGTCTTATTTCTTTATGACTTAGAATAGGGTAGATGCCTGATTTTTATTTTAATATCCGTCTTGTAGATTATTTTAAAACAGATATGTATTTTTTATTTTCTTACAGAAACAAATACTTTCGAATATATATTGATTCGAAAATATCGTGTGACGTCACTTCTATGTACGTTTTGTAGATAGAAATGACGTATTTGCTCCCGTTCTTAAACTTTGATTAGTCTTATCTAAGTATTGTTACCTTATAATTATTATGACGAAATAAAAAAAAATAGGTGTTAATATATTGTTTTATTACCTAACTGACGGACTAAATAGATTTTTAATTTTCATACCCCGTCATCATCCCTATTGTATGCTTGAAATTATGACTGCCATAACGCATTATTATTGTCCAATTATTTATTTAATTTAAAACACTAACAAAGAAAACGAACCATCAAGTTTATAATAAACTGATTTTCTTTGTTCGCGATCACTTAAAGTATTTTATGGCCAGAGTTTTTCATGAGAAAATGCGAAATGCGTCCCGTAGACGCTAAAATGGTGTTAAATAGGCATTAAGTTTCTCAGATTTATATTTTATAGACAAACATAAAACCGAAAAATTTTCTATTGAAATGAGAAAAAAAAAGAAAAAATAGGGTGTTTTTCTCTTTTATTAAAGTCAGACAGAATACATAAAAGTATCTGTACTAAGAATTTGTAGCACGTACTGTATACATAGGTCTGAGAATAGTTTATTATTGTGCGAATTTAGAATTAAAAAAGAGGTCGGCCCGGTTTTTCTAACGCAAATAACTGCTTCGCGTTCAGATAAAAACATTACATTTTGTTTACAAAAAAAAATTTTAAATTAACACCACATTTAAACTAAACCTAAACAACATTTTTATACACAAAAAAAAATACTCACATCAAAAAATTTCACCGAAAAAAAAATCCACACTTTAAAAAACACTTAAAAAAAATATCCAAAAAAATTATAGCACTGAGGACCGTGGTACGAACAAAAGAGATTTTCGATTTTCGGGACTCGAACACGGAATTTTGGACCGTGTCTCGTGGTGAACGCGAAGTGACTAACCGACTGTACCGCTCATAATATTCAGTGTTATATTTTTAGAAAACGCCCCCTAGTTCGAAATGTGCGTATGGGCAGGGTAACACGTGGTCGGTATCCGGTCGAAGGGATTCTAGATATTTTGTTTGTTCTAAAGTATTGGTATGCTGTTAAATTTAACTGTTTTTTAATGCTTTTTTTCTGTTGAAAGGGTAAATTTTTTTGGTTAGATTTTTGGGGGATTCTCTGAATTTTTCGTTTATGATAATATGGATATGCTTCTGCTAATCAGCCAAAAATTTTATCCAAAAAATCTTTTTGGACATTATCCATCCATAAATACTATCGAAAAGTAAAATAAATCAACCTGGCAACAGAATGAAAATAACTACTATAAAACTTCAACCTACACCTTTCTACATAACTAGTAAACACAAATTAGTAAAATAGGTTACGCTAGTAAGAACAGACGAATTGACACGAATTTTGTAAAAATACTTACCGATGTGACGATGGCAGAAAATACATTTACCAACATAGCTCTTACCGTGGGTGTTGTAAGAGCAGACTATCGAACTAATACGTTTAATAGAGATGGAGCAACCACACTCTCTTAGAAACCTGGGTGCTTACTCTTGACTCCAATTTTAATGTCAATGCAATTTGAATTCAATAATTATTGAATGTCAAAACACAACCCCAATCGTAGGTGTTAAAATAGCATTCAGAGTATAGAATATAAAGCCAAACTCTGTACTATTTAGTTCATTCAATATTCACGCAATACTGATACAATAGACGATGACTATCCTTAGGGTGTTTTTCACCAGAGATATGCTACGTTGCTGTGATATACACAATTTACACATAGCTTAGCACTGGTGGAAATGACTAAGCTAAGCTATGTTCTATGTATGTATGATATGGATGGATTCGTCACTATCGACAGCATCTTCCTCGCACAGCTACATAGCATGTCTCTGATGATAAGCAACCTTACTCCTTAGATACATATTTCACACACATAGTTCATCAATAACAACTTTCAATCATCTCTCCCTTTCTCTTTCTTTGAAAACTTCCCACCACAAAAGACTACCCATTTACCATACACACACAAATTTTATTTCCGTTCCATACAACAAGCTCAAACCTGACATTTGTGCCCAGCCAAAATATCGGCGTCATAGACATAAATTATTTCGCAACGTCTGTCTGTCCGACTACATATGGCCAGTATATAGTTCCCATTGAGTCATAGCATTCATGTGTTGATATTAAACAATTGTTTCTGTATAATTATTCATGGGTATAATTAGATTAGGGTGTGTGACTTTGTTTTGTGTAATTGTCTTATAAGATGTTTTGATAAAATGTGTGACTAAAATTTGCTTGGACATCCCACCCAGACTTGAAACAATAATTTGTGGATTACAAAGAATTACATTGTATGGGTATTGAAACCACGATACATTGTCTAGTAACTGGTAGTCACTGCCCTGTACTGATTGATCAGTAAATGCTATCATAGTTATAGAATAACCTGATCCAGAGCTACCTAACCTAGCGATTTACCGGGGCTTCAGCTCGAAAAGCAGGAGTAGGAACGGGGTGGTCTTTAGTCAGTAAGAGTCTGACACCCCCTCTCTCCTTAGAGAGGCTCCCAAGGCGACAGAAATCATTGGATGATGAAATTATCCAGTAAATAATGCGTATGGTCTGAAGTATACATCACTCACACAATAAAACACAACACAAGCATTGTTTCACGTCAGTTTTCTGTGTGTTTAACATAACTTGAAAATTCAGTCAGGTAATTATATAATCATTTTAAATAAGATATCTACAGTCTAAAACAATTACATTTACCCTATTATTTTGATTACATTATGGGCATTGGCCTTTGTCTACCAGATGGTATGCAAATGTTGGTTTACCGTGAATCTATTATTGGGCGTTAGTAATAAAAGTTCATGAAGGTTTTTATTACCTTAATCTTATGGAATGAACTGTAGAAAACCCTAAACGTTTTTTTCAACATTTTCAGTGTATAGGACGTTTTAAAATCAGAAAAGGAAATATAATACCAACAACATCCAAAAACGAGAGGTTAAAAAAATATATTTAATTCTTCAGACCAATGGACCACTAGAAACACGCTTATTACTAGATATTTTTCTAAGATGCCAATTTTTTTAATTGAATCTAATGAAAACTTTTCTCTGTAAAGATAGAACTAAAATTCTAATAATATTTTGCACGTGCATATGATAAATTATAAATGATATTTATTTCTGCAAATAGGTTACAATCTAACTCTTTTACACGTCAATCTCTTAAATAACTCGATGAGGCCGGCTACTAGATAAATCATCACACATATTATTCTACCTTAGGCTATGCAAATACAATAATAACACCCAATTACTCAACCACCTAATTAACAATTCTTCTCTATCGAAAATCTTCAAGTCCTAATCACCTAAGAAGATCGTCTCATTTCAAAACTCCATACTAGTAGACCATACTAGTTCAAAACCGCGATCAGTACGCACTCCACTATACAAATAAATAGTTTCACAATCTCACCTGGTTGAGTTACGTAATTATTAAGCTGGTTACAGACAGTATAGATCTAAAATTAACTCCGTGAGCTTCTTCAATAAGTATTTCTTTTGATAGATAAACAATCGGTGCTGATGGTAAGCAATCGGCGCCGTCCATAGATATCTGTAACACCAGAGGAGTTACAGGTGTGTTAG
The DNA here is from genome assembly GCF_023101765.2 of Spodoptera frugiperda. Taxonomy (NCBI): domain Eukaryota; kingdom Metazoa; phylum Arthropoda; class Insecta; order Lepidoptera; family Noctuidae; genus Spodoptera; species Spodoptera frugiperda. Next base: position 4,207,359 of record NC_064228.1, on the reverse strand, counting down.
CAGCCTTTTGGGGGTTAGGGATTAAATTATTACCGGGCTCCAGCTCGAAAAAGAGGATTATTAACGGGGTAGTTTTTAGTCAGTAAGAGTCCGACACTCCTTTTGGCTTTGCCCAGGGCGAGAGAAGTCATTGGATTTTCCACCCTCAAAAAAAAATGTTATTTAAAGATTAAGGATTTAGGGATTGCAGATAATCAAAGATCGGTCTCCAGTATTCTCATTCACACGGCAAAGAACAACTCAAGCGTTATTTCACGTCGGTTTTCTATGAGGACGGTATCACTTCGGTTGAGCCGGCCCATTCGCACCGAAGCATAACTCTCCCGCGCTAAATAATCTTGAAAAATATTGCATATCTTGGCCACTCGGCTTAACGCTTCACACATGGAACTAGTTCTTACGTACGTATTAATCATCGTCTCGATAGTTGCGCGTGGGCAGACCATAACAGAGGTAATAGCGAGCGTGTTCGATATCACTAAAGTGGAACGCCAAATATATAGTTTTGAGGAAAATCTGTGCTATGTAGACCGAAGTTTTCTTTTGTGTTATTCCATATAATGCTAGCTCTCATTTAAAAATGAGTGGCTGCAATACACGTATGTATGTATGTATGTATGTGTATAGCTATAGAAAGACTGCAACCAATCTAACGACTATTTTCTATAGACTTATTAGTATTTTCGGGTTTTTATACATGTCAGTAATAATTATCTTGCGTAGATTTTCAACTGGTATTGCGGCAACAAGCGATGAGCATACCTTATGGTGATAATGGGATTCATAAGCGGGTTACCGGGGCTCCGGCTCGAAAAGCAGGAGTAGGAACGGGGTGGATTTTAGTCAGTAAGAGTCTTACACTCCCTCTCGCCTCGCCCAAGGTGGGAGAAGTGATTAGATGATTTTCTCTCCATAAAAAAGCCATCACGTCACGCTGACGTTTCTTGACGACTATTCCTAAAGTTATCGACAAATTACTATCGAGGTGCCAACAGCAACTAACAGTGGAAAATACTCTGTGCCCAGTCCATTAGTCGTCATTAGGCATAATGATTAGTTATTCTTAGCCTTTTGGCGTAAAAGTATAGGGTATAACACTACCTATATTATGTTTGGTGAGAATTACCCAAATATTTTACATCGTTAACTCTATACTATAGGTCTAGGGCTGTTATTTCTACTATGTTTTATATTTTGCCATTCTTAAAGCTAAATTACATAATTCATTTGAAGAAAAACTGATGAATGTTGATGAAGCGAAAGAGGTGTGTAAGAATTGTAGCAATTATTGTCGTTCCATTGTCTCTGTCTATCACCATGGGAGACTGGCGAGAGGTTATGTATGTATGGATTGAGACTCCCAGTAATCTCATACACATGGTGAAACATAACGCAAGCGTTGTTTCACGTCGGTATTCTGTGAAGCCGTAATATCACTTTGGTCAAGCTAGCCCATCCGTGCTGAAGCGTGGCTCACCACGAGAAAGATGACAAACACAACATTACATTAACGAAACGTGGAAATTGCGGCGAACACGGAGACACTATATAGTTCAGCAATGGACTGTCAAAATCATATTTAGGTATAATTGTATTATAAATTTCGTGAGACATTTTTTTTGTCTGTCTTGTCTTATCTCGTCTTGTCGCAAAAAGCTTTAAAAAGGGAGGAGTGGAACGAAGGTAGGGAGGCCTTTGCTCTGCAGTGGGACGATCATGGCTGAAATCTTTCGTGAGACATACTAAATTAATAAAGTCTGCCGATTCCATACAAAAAATCGATTCCCCAATAATGGAACCTAGAACCTCGTGATTTTAGTAGTTGAGTCTACAGTAATTAATTAGCCACAAAAACGTAAAATAAGATATATTTAAAACCAAAACGATTGCCAAACCAAAGCCAATTATAAATTCCACTTCTATTATTATTTCTATCTCTTTCCCACCAATAAATGTTGTACTACAAGCAACAGAGACAACTAATGTTCTATTTTTAAATTTACAAAAACTATCTTCAATTGTTTCAACGTTTCTACTAATCTACTTTTCTACTAATTAGTACGTGCAAAGGAATTTGGGCTTTACTACTTAGATGTTTAAGCTCATAATAGCGAATTTGGTACTTGAATAATTAATCTATCTCGTTCTAACTAAAATCCTCTTGAAATAATTAGTAATTATGAATTCCCTTTAAGTTATTTTTGGTATCACCTAACTACGAAGTTCTACAATTGACTATCAACCTTATATAAAGGGAATACGGTTGAAAATCATAAATATTCATAAGTATAGCTTAATGTGCTGTTGCCTATACATCAAAAGCCAGAGTACTGTTAATGGAAAAGGGAGTTGAATACTAATTTAGAAGTCAGAAATAGTTAAAATTTAGGACTTTATATACTGAGTCAATAATAATATCTATACAGGATGGAATTTTATTTATTTGAGAAGAAAATAAAATAAATAAAGATTTTTAGAGTAGATCTTTGAAGGACTGCCTCGTTAGCCAAGTGGTCGCAAGTGCGACTGCCAGGCAAGAGGTCACGGGTCCGATTCTAAGGTCGAACAAAGTATTACTAAGCTTTTAGAAGCTACCTGCAAATCTGTATCCGTCATTTGATATCTATACTTACTAAGATGGTTTTTTTTTTTTGAGAGAGGAATATCATCCAATGATTTCTCTCGCATTGGGCGAGGCGAGTAAGAGTGTCAGACTCTTACTGACTAAAAACCAGTCCGTTCCTACACCTGCTTTTCGAGCAGGAGCCCCGGTAAACCCGCTAGGTAGTCCGCAGCTTCGGATCAGATAGGTACAGTTGTTAAGGCAACCTGATATTTTGTAACAACAATACTTAGTTCATGATATAACACTAAAATCAAATTACAAATCCTAAAGACCTATATACCTCTTTCCAAAAAGACTATAACATAAAATATGTTACACAAAATGTCTAAAACAATATACGAGTAGGCTAAGAATTATTGTTAAAAACCTTTAGCTCAGAATAAAATAAATCATTGAAAATGACCATTGACCCAGTAATACTTTGTTTTTCAGTCTGATTTTATATAATATATGTATATAATGTACCTAGATATATATTGTGAAGAATTTATTTGTTAGTCTGTGTGAGTCAAGTAATCCACCCTGTTTATAGTATATTTGTGATTTAAAAGTGTGTGTGAGGTATCAAGGGTGAAGCGTGTGTGTTAGTCTGTTTGTTAGTTATTCATGTTTTCTTAAGTTCAGCTTTCTTTTTCACTTGCATCTCCTCTGGTTGGACAGCGCGCTGATCACTATTTATTATGGTATACGCCGGTAGGCAGACGGATCACTTGATGGTAAGCAATCACCGCCGCCCATGGACACCCGAAACATCGGAGCACAAGGCAACAGAGTACAACTGCGTTGTCGGTCTTTTGGAGATTAGGAATTAGAGAATGTTGGGGAATCGGGGATTGGGAAGATATTGGTAATTGGGCCTCCGGTAACATCACTCACACAACAAAACACAAGTGTTATTTCACGCCGGTTTTCTGTGAGGCCAGCTTAACCACAAGACAGAAGAAACAATGACGTAAAACGATTTTGGCATGCATACAACAGTTATCATTTCAATTATTCCGTTAAGATTTTTTTAACAATGCTACCAGCAAAATCTTCATCTCATAAAAAACTCGTCAAGCAAACCCAACCATTTCCTTTGTACAGTTATATTATTTATTTGTTTTCCAAGAAAGCATCCTGCACCGACTTGTGATGGATAAATAAACATTTGGCATTAGCAAAAACAATTGGATGACGAATCAATATGGCGGGGCGCGCTCAAAACCCGCGTGCAACGGAAATAAATATTTGTTATTGACGTTTTTAGAGCAATTTTGTGGAAAATGTATGTTTGGGTTATTATTATGGCTGGCATTTTTATTGTCATGTAGTAGTGTGTTATCTTTTTTATGGTTTAAGCTGGTAAATAAGCAGACAGATCACCTGATGGTATGCAATCGCCGCCACCCATGGACACCCGAAAAACACACCAAAGGCGTTACAAGTGCGTTGCCCGTCTTTTGAAATCTGGGATTAGGAAGACTGGAAATGAGGCCTCCGGTAACCTCACTCACACAGCGAAACACAACGCAAGCGTTGATTCACGTCTATTGCAACGAATCTTACATACTTCGCGCCGCGCTTCATCAATAGACATCAGTCTTTTCATGCACGCTCGTTGTTTAAAATTTACATAGAATATAAATTATGTTATAAAACAAAGAGAAAGAATATAGCTATAAGTTGACATAATAATCTGCGTACAATTTCGTCAAATCGAAACAGTTAAAACTCCATTCATTCAGTCAAATACGTTATCGATAGGGAAATAAATACGTGACGAGTTTGTCAAACACATTACATTTTAATCATCCCATTCCTAAATACAGTGACCCAAATACCATCGTTGTTTAACAACATTTTTTCTATCTCAACAATCACAAAACACACAGTGCTACCCCAGTTCCATAATCAAGGAAAAAAGAAAATACATTTCTAGAAAAAATACACGCGAAAAAATACCGCCCGTACCGATTTTAATTCCTGATGTGCTCGGGAAATTTACCTTGAAAAAGGGGCGCGAACGTCTGAGCTTACACTTTTTGCACGCTTTTCGTCGTCTCTCGCTAAATTTGTCCGCAGTGCACCGCTTCGTTTTTTTTTCTGGAGTTCCGACAGAATGCACCACTGTGTAATGCAAACGAAAATTCACTTTATAATTTCGTAGATATGTTCTAGTTTGGCAATGGAGTTTGAATTTTAAGACATTTTGAGCGGAGTGTTTGCACGGTGTAAAGTCAAATTTATTCCTAAGTCTAAATTAAGGATAACTCGATGTTAAATTTTATTCGTTTTTTCAGTCGATCCCTTTGGATGCGATTTCGTTAAGCGTTTAATTCTGAGCGGAATGTTTATGAGGTATGTTTCATAGCTTTTGTACGAGTAACGCGTTTTTTATTACTCCTGCTGACACCGATTGCTGTCCAGCTTGATAATAAAGTCTGCTTTTATTTTTGACTACAAAATAATTAATGTTTGTTTACTTCCTTGTCACGGCGATTACTAGCGCCACCAAAGAAAATCTATTTTCTTGTTAATTTTAAAACTCGTGAAAACAGCTACGTTGAGCTATTTATTCATTCATTCTCTACAGAAAAAATCACAAAATTCAAGTACCTATTTGTAGTTTTGATTTTTCTTTGTCTAAAACAAGTTGAATCATTCAAAACTATTTAAAAATCTCAGTATGTTTAACATAACATAACTAAAATAAACTCAAAGAAACACCCCTTTCACATATTTTCAAAGATCACAGGACATGTAATAATGTTTTGTTTCGCTATTTTGACTACAAATTGCCCGTATTAGTAGCAGTGTGCGGTGTATTAATAAACGAGACGAAGAGACGAAAGTTATTTGATTTAATTCATTCAGCTGCTTGCATATGTCTCTTGCTAATGTATGTACCGATATAAATTTAGCGCCGGTTAAAAAAATGTGATTTACACATCGATTAAAGACATGACCTAAAATGTAAAATGGTAGCGGCTTTTGTTAGTACAGATTTTGTGTCTGCGTGATGCGAAATTGTTTAAGTTTTTACGTTTGCTGGTTGAACAAAGGACTATTGAAGATATTCCGTAAGTAATCTAGAATTGTGCCAACAAGGCTTCTCTGTTATATAGAAGTAATCAAAGTTACAGTCATGTCATTTATTCCAATTAAACCATAAATAAGTACTTTCGAAATGTCCACAAATGAGAAATAAGCAATAGTCTGTCTGTCTGTCAGTGAAACTAGGTGCTCGTTCCACAGTGTAGCTTGAAATGGAGAAGAGTGAGCAAGAAACTCCATTCGTAACTTTTTTTAAAATACATATTTATAATTTCTCTTAGTGTAAAGTGACAAAATATACTATAGAATTTAGATTTGTAAACACAATAGTAATATAAATGATTTACGATATGTTATCCAAAAAAAGACACAAAGCATCATTATATTACAAGTTTTATTTTTTTTCCTTAAAAAATTCAGTTAGCTACTCGTATAAGTTTTTTAAATAAATACCTACAGAATTTGAATACTGATCCCAAACTAGAAGAAACAACGGTAACTTAATTACCATACTTATCAATCAGCAATTAAAAAAAAAACATCCAAAAATCTATTTTAATTTCACCTACTTTGAATACGTATAGCATAATTTTGTCCAGATCTTAATCTTTTTGACCACTGTGCGTCGAATTTTTCACTTTATCCTACATCTTTGGTTACTGTATATGGAAAAATTGATCCGATTTAATCTTTTTATGTGGACCGAATATTTTGTCCAGTATTCGGACCACTGTGCATTAGTTTGAATGGTAACTCGATACTGTTGATTCTTGTATATTGATAAAAGTAAGAACTGTCCTGTAATTAAAACTAATTGGTTAGTGAACCGGTTACAATATTTATGTTGTATTTTACGATCTTTAAGATTTTCTGTTGCGTTTATGTTGATAGGCGGAGCGATTTGTTAAAGTTAAGTAGTTTTAAGCTAATGTTTTGAAAAGTTTCAATGGTCTTGTCAGAAATCGCAGTATTCCACAAACTATGTACTTATTTATAAGTAACTGTTTGTTCTGTTGAACTTGATACAATCATTGTAAATGTGAGAGCCCTGTAATTAGCTAAAACTGTATTAGACTAGTAGAATGCACTTGTGTCAGCTTGGAGTTGTCATGCTCACTCAAAGGTCTCATTGGCGGTGGCACGGGCATTGGATCGCTCGATTCCCTGCAACATGGTTGAGTTGGGCGGTGCTGGTGTACGTGTCATGTTCGTGAACGGGCGCTGTCAACTGGGACTGGTCAGCTCCAGACTGCATTAAGATTGTTGTCCTCAGGGTTATTTTCTTTTTCTATCACTTTGACTAAATATTAGTTTTACATTGTTCTCACATAGTTGAAGCAATCGTAACCATGAATTGTATTGTGAATCTGATTGGAAAAGAGTAACCTATGGAGTTTCTTGCTCGTTCTTCTCCATAGGAATCTACACTTTGGAACGAGCAAATAGCTTCACTAGAGGACTGACCGACAGACTGACGTTATTAATATTATTATATTTGCTTTGACGTTCAAAAGTGCCTTCCTGGTCTAATTGAAATAAATAATTTTGACTTTGACTTTGACTTAACTATTTCTTCTTGTGTTTTGCGAAAGTCTTTGTTTGTAAGTAATCATCTTCAAAGTGATTGAAAAAATATCAAATTACATCTTTATTTAACAAGTAATTTTCCTAAGCGAAAACATACCACTTGTATTTGCTCTGAAAAGAATTCCAATCTTTTCATAAACCACCCATGGGCGACACTGATCGCTTACCATCAGGTGACCCTTCAGCTCGTTTGCCTCCTATAACAAAAAAAACCCAATCGATTTTCAAAACCGCTATCGCTTAATCACTAAGTCCACACCATGCTCTTATTAATTAATACACCCGTACACTTCAAATACGGGACTGCAACTACTGAACAACATGTTTGTTTAGATTTTAATTATATTGGAGAAGCCATCTTGTTATAATGACGTCATCACATTATGAAGATCTCAAAAATGTCGAAGTATTGATTTATCGGATTTGTGAATGATTAATTAGAAAGTTGTAAGTTTGTTGACTAGGTTGTTAAAGTGATTGTTGAGGGCTGAGAAAAGGGTTCGATTTCCAGGTTTCAAACATTTCTTTTTTTACCAATTATTATAATATAATTCGGATCTGCGGGCAACCTAACGGGTAACTGCTTTTCCTCCACAAATATCCTATGCTACGTTGTTTCATTGATATACAAAGTATAGCACTGGTAGAAACGGACTCAGCTAAGCTATTATGTTTTTTATATGGTGCTATGGATGGCTTCTCTTCTTCCTCCCACCTTTCTCGCACCGCTACATAGCTTAGTGGAAACGGTCATAGTTTCACAGCTTAGCTGTTACATTTTCGTAGCATAGCTACATAACACATCTCTGGTAGACAAGCACCCTAACCCTTTACTTTACATTAATTCATTTCTCTTATCAACAATAGCAAACTCTTTTGTTCCCGCAAACGTTTAGAGAGTCCCGTGTAAATTAAATTAATTACAAACAAACATACATACGTTCCGTGGTTAAAACAATACTCTTATCTTTTGTATATACCTACGTATTTTAGTCGGTTGATCTCTTTGTGGTTCGTAACAGGTATTTTCTTGTAGTTGTTTTTGGGAAAACCGTTTTTATTTTCTGCAGTCAAATATTTCTGTACTTATAAGTAGTTTATTATTGTTTTGGGGTACTCATTTAATATTGTTTTCTATCTGGTCTAGTTTGTCTAATTATTAACCGACTTCACTAAAGGAAAAGGCTCGATGTTCGAGTTTCTATCACTTTTATCCAGCAGTTCTATTGCTTCAATGGTTACTGTGTGATATGGTTCTTACCTGACCGATAAACCTGCACACCCGAAACACCAGGGGCATTACAAATGCCTTGTCGGCCTTTCCTCCAAGACCTTTGGGGGTAAGGAATTTATGGGTTGTTGGGGAATCAGAGATAGGGAAAATTGGGCTTCCAGTAACCTCGCTCACACAACGCAAGCATTCTTTCACGTCGGTTTAAACTTAAACTTTCTAATAATACCTTAAATAAATAGCCAAAGCATCAGCACTCAGTGTAGAACAATTAAACTATATCAATGTAAGCGATCCAGAGATAATATTACCCATACACAAAGCAAGCAATTTGGTTAAACACTGCGATAGTACCCACCGAGCATTGTAGGTACTGTGTGTAAACGCATCGCGATAGGGCTGTGAGTCGGGTTTTGAAAGGTTTACAATAATTTATACTAATGTTTTATAGTAGAAAAGTTTGCTTATTTATATGTATGATTGGTTGTATTTGCTATTCTGTGGAACAACTGATTCGAATTGAAGCAATATTTTTCTTCTATATGCCATTTTCAACAAAACACTAAATAATATCTAACGTCCCTTACCTAAAACATCAATTATTTTCCGACACAAAATTCTTTCCTAATCCTTTCTTTTAAAGGGGGGAAAATCATCCAATGACACGTACAGATTAAAACCCACCCTGTTCCTACTCCTGCTTTTCGAGCTGGAGCCCTGTTTACCCGCTAGGCAGTCTGCAGTTCCGAGCTTTTCTAACCCTATGCTACATAACATAAATATTCAAAATAAAACCAAGACCAAAATGATTCTGGTTCTAATTTACCTATGTGTAGGTACAGGTATGAACCTATAAAACCAGAGAATCATTGTATTCTTGGTTTCGAGACAACCCTCATTCACAGTCGTGTTAAAAGCATTTGCCTAATTGCGAAGATTTGTCTGAGGAATGCCTACAATGCATCTGAAGGCGCGTTTGAACTGACACCTCACTTGCCATTACACGAAATTAATTAGAGGCGAGTGCTCGATTACGTTGAAATGTTTAATTTAATTTAAATTCTGTTTGTTTGACGTTTGTAAACGATAGTAGTAGTAAATGGATTTGTTCGGATAGTTTATTTGTGTAAAGAAATTTTATAACCTTAAAATGTTCCAAAGACTGTTTGCTTTTTAATGGTATAAGCCGGTGAACGAGCTTACCTGATGGTAAGCATCACCGCCGCCAATGGAATGCTTAGTATTTGCAGATCAGGATAATTAATCGTATCTATTTATACTAATAACAAGATCTGGTAAGATAAACATTTGAACTATTTTCATCATTTACTTTAAGTGAAGCCAATAATAATACAAATCCCTTTCAAAATCTTACAAATAATATTTACTCCGTCCATTTCTCAGCTTTAAACCCAACTGATGAAGTGACGAAGGCTTAAAACGTCGTCTTTAATAATATAATTTGATCCGACTGGAATTTACATTTGTCATAAATAGAAACGCGGACTAAGCGCCATCTACGTCAGTTTAGAACAACCGGCTTAACTTGTTTTTAATTTTAAATTATGTCTAACTCAGTATTATCATGCAAAAATCAAGAAAGTCATAAAAGAACGAAATAACAATTTTATTGGCCATATATTGTCAAAACTTAATGACTGATATACATTTTATTAATACGAAAATCTTTAAATCAATCCTTCTTTTATATTTTAAAAAGTTCTTTTATTAAAACCTGGACATTTTAGTGTCTATAATGGATTTTATAGCTAGCAAAAGATTCTGAAGAATAAATTATCAGATCTATGTTGTTAATAGTAGCAGGATATAGATATACAAAGCATTTTGAATAATTGATAATGTATTAAATCGATTTAGGATTGTAAATAGCTGTCGAAAACTGGTTACATATAGTACTCATTCTTATTTATTACACTGAAATAAATACATAAAGATTTATTTTTACAACATCGCAAATACTTGTCTTTTAGCTACTGGCTTGTATGTTTTATGAATGGTGTAAATTATATCAAGTTCCAAGAAATAAAATATTGACAGGTCCTGATTGAAACTCTGTAGGTCTATGATGACTGACGGCCATTAAAATATCTGTTGCATGCCTTTATAGCGTTTTAATAATGGGTTTTAGTTTGTAAATGATATGGTCGATGGTTTACATGCAATCGTTATTACTCGTACGTTCCGAGAAATTTTATATTTATATTTATAAATGTTTACTTTAGTATTTGTTTTTGTTTTTTTACGTAAGTCTTTAGCGGTATATGAAAACTTAAATACTAAGATAGATAGTTAGTGGGATAGTTTTGGACAACATTACTAGAACAATTAAGAAATCTGTAAGAACTACGATAAACCTTATACAGACAAGTTTTTAAAATTGGCCCAAATAAAATAACGTTGTCAACGTCACGTCTTTTATCCCCAAAGGGGTAAGCAGAGGTACATATTACGGCAGTACAATGTACATGTACACCCACATTTCACCATTTGTTTATATGAGCCTGTTGTCATATTCCGGGCAAGATTACAAACTCTGTCAAATACGATCACTAGTTACACATTAACTTAAAGTATTAATTTATTCCAATGCAGTCTAGGGATCCTGTGGCATCAAGCAGTTATTTTTTTCTGATTTGAAAGATTAAATTATATATTATTTTTATTTGTATAGAAGCATTATTTCTAAATTGTAAGTGTACATATGTGGGCACTATGTTTGAAATAACCCGCTATTTTATTTTCTTTACAATTTGATTTAATTGTCCCGTTAGTTTTGACGTATTGTAGTTACATTGTTCCTACATATATATACAATAGATAAATAGTGTATCAGAGATATTGTAAAAAAACTTTTTTTTAAAAGAGTAACGATGGAGTTTCTTGCTCGTTCTTCTCCATTCGAAGCTACATTTTGGAACGAGCGCCTAGCTTCACTGACAGACAGACTGACGGACAATTCAATTTGACGTTTCTAAAGTGCCTTATTTAGGATTAATTGAAATAAATGCTTTGACTTTGACTGTGTTACAAGTGAGAAATTATCGAAAAACCGAAAAAAGCCCAATAATACTTTGCCCAACCCGGCAACCAAACCCAAAACACCTTGTCTAGCAGTCGCACTTGCGACTACAAGACCAAGGCCGCCAAATAAATCAATACTTACTTTTATTATTACTTTAAGTTTAAAAATTGTTACCAAAACATATTCAATTTCGATAAACTTAAAAACATTTTATTTAGAAACGAATCCAGCCGGTCACCCGAAATATTCAAAGCAATTTTTTTCTTTGTATACTTGCGACTTGTTAAAGCTTAGAGACATTCTAGTAACTAGTCTACCTATTTATCTAGTCTAAACGAAGCATGGAATTTGCTAGGAGACGCAATGTATTGTCGGGTACATTACTGGCGACACAAGAAGCAGGCAGTGTTGCCATCAGTAATATTAATCAGAGTCGTATGAGAAACTGGGTAATTAAGGACTTATAATAATTAGATTTTCAGTTTGTTCAATTAATTTAGAATTCGAATTTAGATAGATTAAGATTTTATTGCTAAACAGAGTGTAAACGGAACGCTCCCAAGCGCTGCAAATAGGTGATCAATGAATAGTTAAAAAGGGTTTTTGAAAAAAAAAAGAATCCATGTTTATTTCATGTAGAGTTTATTTTTATTTTATAGTAATAATTGTAATCAAATCAGGGGCCTGATGCAGAAGGCAGTTCTCCTCGACACGACACGTATTGTGAGGTTTCTGTCTCTGGAGCCCTAACCACCGCTAGCTTGGACCATGCTCCCACTACTGGTCGGCTCCTATTTTTAAATATTATTTTATTTTGTATTTTGTAAGTAGTATTTAATAATGTAATTTTAGAGGAATTTGAATAAATATATGAATATAATATTGTAATCCACTGGTTAAGGCAGATGTTGCATGACTAACCTGAAAACAAAAACGATTAAAATAGTATAAAAAATAAATAAGTTTTATAGCGTTTTACGGGAGCGATCCGTTTACACTCTGTATGTATGTAGATAACTGTGTTTTTTTTTCTCATTTACTTAAAACATATTTTTTTCGCATATGCAATAAGAAAGATGACGCGGTATTAAAATTTTAAAAAAATATTTATTCCGTCAGTTATTTGAAAAAATACTGTTACTCATTTTAATAAAATAATAAATATTACGTGTTAAACTAAATGATGCCTTATCTCACTCAACCTATGACACAGAATACAGAAACTCCAATACTTATTGTATTGTTTGTATCTTGTGTCTTATGTATGTATGTATGACATCTCATTGGACTAATGGCAGGCCTCATACAAAGGTAACAGCGAACGCTTCTACACGTATGTACCTACGCACCACATAAAGTTAAACATAGCCAGTTTATCGTGGTCTCGCTTATTACGATATTTCTATACATATCAAGGGTCAGCTTATACTGGTTTTGTCTACCTTGATGCGTAGCCACCCATTGTCGTATCAAGCTACATAAAACCAGTTTATCATGGTCTCGCTCAGTACCATCTTTCTGCAGATTCAAGGTTCAGCTTATACTGGTTTTGTTTACCTTGATGTGTTCTTGTGTTTATATTGTATGTATGTATGTATGTAGATTTGAAACGCAAGGAGATTGTGATGAAAAAGTGATTAGATTCAGTTGAAAATATGTTTTACAGTTTTTTTTTTAAGTAAGTATATTTTGTTGTTTCTAAAGCTATAATTTTTAATGAGGCTTTTTGTGGAATACCGATCACAACTATTGCTCTGCCTTGTTGGTCGAGTGGTCGCAAATGGGACTGCTGGGCAAAGGGTCTCGGGATCGAGTTCCAAACAAAGTGTTATTGGGCAATTTTCGACACTTCGAAAATTGCTCAATAGTAGCACTGAGTCTGGAATTGTGCTCAGTATATGGCAATAGGGTCATCCCTTATTACATGCGACTAGAATAGTTACTCAATTTAAACAAAATTCTTTAAAAACACTAAATAAAATTAAACAGAAGTATAAAAAAACTAAAATGACATTCTCATCACGGAAATGACATATTTTATATAACTTCAAAGTAAACGTTCGTTTCCCATCGTGTCTCCGTGTTCCTGTGACGTCACCAACAATATGGCTGCTTGACGTCCAACCATGAATCCTTGGTATAGGTTCATTATCAATGGAAAATTATTATATCAGCTTTTGATGTTGATTACTTTTTTAATGTGCTACGCTACGTTGCTGTGGATGCGTTTGGCTTCCACCAGTCATTTTCATTGGTACACATAGCTTAAGACTGGTGGAAACGGACTCAGTTAAGCCATGTTTTTCATAAAGAAAGATGCGTGCTGTGGATGTGTGCTATTTATGGCTTCCCTACTATTAATAGGTACATCGCATACTCGAGCTGCGCATTTTCATAGCACACCTTACTCGCACAGCCACATACCTTTGTAGCTTAGTAACAGTGAAAACAGTTACATAGCTTAACTATTACATCTTCGTAGCATAACTACATAACAGATATCTGAAAAAACACTCTTACTCGCGCACTCAGAGTCATTTAATGGTTACTTAACCCCTCCCTTAGCAATTGTTTTCCATACAAAATCGTTACTAAGGAATAGTTTAAGTAAGCATTAAATGACTCTGAGTGTGGCAGTTAATCTTAAATATCTATATATAAAATATCTATATGTAGGTATATAATATCTATCTAAAATTGTTAATACAAAGAGGTTATCTTAAAATAAAAACAATATTACCATTCCAATTTTAAATGTTCCAACCTCGTCAATCTTACCTGAAATAAAAAAAAATACTATTATTGAAAAAAAGTATTAATAATTGGTGTTAAGTACGAATCATTATGGCACTTATAACAGAGCTATTATAGTTTAATTTGCAACAGTAAAATTATCTATAATATAGGTATTGCACTTTTATGACACATGGTATTACTGTCATAAGTGACATGTTATTAGTGTCACTGTCAACCAATTCTTGTTGATACTTAATGATAGCAGCACTGGTAATGAGAAAAAAGGATTGTAAGTTAAATTCCAGAACTTTATTTAATTTCTTTCTTTCTTTACCACGGCTCAGATTAAACTGGTTTAGTTTTCTGAATAATGAGCAATCAAAACTGAAGTCTAGGATTAATGAAACATGGGTGTAGTTTACAGACAGAGAATTCACGTTTGTGCTTATCACACTAATATTAAAATGTAAAAGTTTGTAGGTTTGGATGTTTGTCCGTCAATCGCGCTGAAACTACTGAACGGATTTTGATGAAATTTGGTATACAGACAGGGTATGAGCTGACTTGGGTTATAGGATACTTTTATCCCACAGGTGAAGCCGCTGGCAGAAGCTAGTGCATTAATAATATTGAACCAAAATGAATCTAGTCGTCTAGTCTATTTATTATTATCTAGACCCCCCATTTAGTGTTTATTCACATGATCGGAATTCGGTCACTCGGATAATTCACGCAATAATAATTACGAACTAATAACACAAGTGTGGTGCCCTTGAAATATATCTAAATCACAAATTAGGCATATTTCCTGTTTCAAGATAAATATAACACATGGCCCAGTTATGTTATTTTATCTGTGATAGTTATGTTTTTAATTATACGGACACTGATCCTTTTGATGAGTGTATTGGATAAAACTTCAAATGAAATGAAATAACGTCACGCCTTTTATACCTGAAGGGGTAGGCAGAGGTGCACATTACGGCAGTACAATGTACACCCACATTTCACGTTATATACGTAATGCCGCTATATAATGTATACCCACTTTTCACCATTTGTGTTTCCATGTCAAAGTCAAAGTCAAAGCATTTATTTCAATTAATCCTAAATAAGGCACTTTTGAAACGTCAAATTGAATTGTCCGTCAGTCTGTCTGTCAGTGAAGCTAGGCGCTCGTCCCAAAGTGTAGCTTCGAATGGAGAAGAACGAGCAAGAAACTCCATCGTTACTCTTTTAAAATGTCACATATAATTGGGAAAGAGCGAGCCTATTGCCAAATACTGGGCACAGTTCCAGACACCGTGCTGCATCGAAAAACAGCTCAGTAATACTTTGCCTGACCTGGGAATCGAACCCGAGACCCCTTGTCCGGCAGTCGCACTTGCGACTACTGTGTTTTAGCGAGACCAACGAATAGCAATTGATTTTTATACATATATTTTTTTTATGTTTAATAGGCCGACGTTTGGCCGCTATCTCGCCTGATGGTAAGTGAAGCCATGCGGCTTACGATGGAGCACGTCTGCCCATAAGCAACCTATTCACTCGGGCTTTGAAGACACCCAGGTTGTACCCATATAGAGAAGAAGAAAGAAAAATTGTTAATTCAATCCAATCACAATGCAAACTACCACCAAAACCCTACAAACAATCACGATCTTGTGAGAAACTTCCCATAAAACACAAATACATCTTAAGCCCAACAAAATTGACAAAAGACTAAAATTTAACAGCACATTACCGTCAATTCAGTTCGGTAATGATTTAGAAAATTGCGTCAATTATGGCAAACGATGCGTCTAAACGTTGCGAGTCAAGCGAAAATTATTATTTAGTTGCCTATCAGACGATGGGAATACATAATATTTTGTCGTTTGTCAAGGAAATGTTATGGAAATTGGTGTTATGTGGTTAAATCTGTGTTTGTGTGTGTTCATGTCAACCCGCATTACGTTAGCAGGTTATTAAGGGATATTATTGCACACATAAACGGACACGACACGGCTGCAGCACAGCGTTTTATGCTTTAGAAACAGTATGAAAATGATGTAAGCGCGCTGTCACCACGTGGACCGCGCGCTTACAGCTAAGTTGCTAAATTCCAATAATGGATGTGTCTTAACGCTGCAAGTCAAGCGAACATTATTTTTTAGTTGCCTATTAGACGATGGGACAAAATCTTCTTCCCAATCACGGATTCCCCAACTACCCCTAAATTCCTAACCCCCAAAAGGCTGGTAACGCTCTCGTAGCGCCTCTAGTATTTCGGGCTCAACAAGCAGGAGTAGGAACGGGGTGGTTTTTAGTCAGTAAGAGTGTGTAACTCCCTCTCGTCTTGCCCTGGCGAGAGAAGCAATTGGATGGTTTTCTCTCTTAATATAAAAAGTGTTTCGGGTGTCCATACTCAGCGGTGATTGTTTACCATCAGTTGATCCATATGCTTATACCAAAAAAAAAAAACTAAGAATAATCGACATAACTAAACCAAAGTCACCTTGGCAAATAAATCAAAAGATCAGTTAAACTAAAAAGGACTTAAAGTAATTACGAATTCTAACAACCACTTATATCATGTTACATTTTATTATCCGAATGATAAACAGAACAGCAAACTAATTTGTGAACTAATTAAGATGTTATTTTCAACCATAAATAACTCATAAACGCTTGTATGGTCATGTCATAAATTAACGATCATTAAAACTTAAGATTCCAACACTAGTATTTGATTCTTTATAATTAAAAATGTCGATAAAAAATTATGTTTGTCGTTAATAATTTTGTAGGATGTCATTAAATTATTAACGGTGGGTCAACGGCTTGGTAGGAAGGATATTTTCATTAGGTAAGTATATTTTTTTTTTCTTATTTACACAGGGTTTTTGTATCTATAAGTGATAGTAACAAAAAACCGTTGTCCCACACTAGGATTTTCTTCTGTGTCGTGGGTGCGTTTACAAACATACAATTTCACATGCACTTCACACTGAAAACAACAATTTGTAGATCACACAAAGAGTTGCTCCGTGTGGGAATCGATACTACTACACGTTGCGCAACAACCAGTCGCCCAGCCACCAAAACCGAAAAAATACTTTACTCGACCCGGGAATCGAACCCGAGACTCTCGACGCGACTCGCGACAGTCTAAATAATGTGTTATACTTATTTATTATTAGTTCTTAATATTAATTTTTCAAGTAAAACAAAGTCTATACTCTCAATAATTGACAACAAAGGTCGTTATAAATATCGGTACTGTCGACATCTAATCGATATACAGCATTAAGTTAACACAGGTTCAGATTACTGATAGCGACAATTTTATGTTTTGTCGATACTTTAGTTTTTCTACAATGCACCGTTTTAATGATGCGCGACGTTTGCTAATGATCTGATGCGTTATCTCTTTAACTTATGGTGGGAAATATTTTATGGTCTATAGATAGTCTTTTTTTATAGGTTTTTAATTTATTTGAACCTAGTGACCTGATCCATCTTAGTAATATTATAAATGCACAGTTGGCGCCGTGACTGGGAAACGGGCTGCCGTTCAACGTGTTGCGGGTTCGATTCCCGCACAGAACAACTCTTTGTTTGATACACAGATTGTTGTTTAGAGTCTGGGTGTCATATGTATGTGACTTGTATGTTTGTAAACACACCCACGACACAGAAGAAAATCCGAATGTGGTTAATCCTAATACTCCATAATTTATAAACGGTGTAAGACTTTGTACGTATTTCAGAAATACTATCATCAAAAGACAGTGACAGTCCACCGGAACACGAGCCTCATAGCATATAATGTTAAGCAGTTTGCCCATAATTTTGGAGATCGCAGTTCAAAGGATCTGATAATCGGCTACTATCTATTTTCCATACTAAGTGATAAGAGTTGTTCACCCTTATTTTTTTTTATTTATTGTCAAAATAAGTTATAATGCAAAACAATGTTTGCTCAACTAGTTCAACCATAAGTTTTATTGCTCAATCTACCTTTTATCTCCAAAGTTTGGGTATCGACACACTTATTGGAAATTATGCATATGCATAGAATTGAACTGGATAGTCGAGTTTCAACGAGTATTATAATGATGGGAGTACACAGTAGCTATAAGCAAACGAGTTCAAAATGCAGGGCAATCGTATGCAGTTGACTAAGGCTTATTGTACACGACACGTGTTTTGACGAAAGCATGCAACCTACAAATGACAATGGACCATTTACAAATACCGCTTCATGGATAATTTTTATTGTTTCTAAGCAACATGTAAGCATTTGACTTTTTTCACTGTTGGCGTTGTGACTGGGCAACTGGCCATGTAACAAGCAGCGAGTTCGATTCCCGCTCGAAGCAAGTATTTGTGTGATGCACAAATTGTTGTTTCGGGTACAATGTGTATGTGAAATTGTAGATACATTTGGCTCACAATTTAGCGATATTTGTATGTATTTTTATGTGTTATGGCCACCGTTGTCACATTGCTCGTATTCGTCAAATGTAGCATCGTGAACAGTGAGCCTTACAAGTAAAATGACTGGTTGGCGCTAATTATTTTAATAGATACATTTCTGAACACGTCCAGAGATACTGGTTTTGTAAAACGGGTAGACAGAGAACTTCTTCACATTAACGATAGTTTTGTAGATATTTTTATCAAGAAATGAATTATAATTGATTGACCGCATGATTGGTGCAGTCAGCGGGCAACAGGTTGATGCGCGACGAGTCGCAGAACCGATTTTCCAACGGTATATATCTTAGTGTCATTATTAACTGCTGTTTCTAATCTGTAATATGAATGTTTTAATTTTGTGTTTGTGTTTGTAAACGCACTTACCAGAAGAAAGCCTAGTTTTGACCAGATTCAATAAAACAATCTATTTTATTGAATAGTGATTGTAAATATAACTCTCATGCATCTCAGCTTAAAAAAACAATTATAGTGCTGATTCACCAGAGATGTGCATGATTATGGTGCGAGTATAGCTAAGCTGTGAAACTAGGTTGATTTCGCGACGATACTAAGCTATGTAACTGTGCGATTTTGCCAACTCGGTATGCGATCTTATCGACATAGTAGTAACCGTCCATAGTTTCCATCTGCACGCATATGAACGCATCTTTCAATATAAAAAAACATCTTAGTTTGAAACGCGTTTCCACCAGTGCTAAACTATGTGTACCAATGAAGATAATTGGTGGAAGCCGCAAACGCATAGCTGCAACGTAGGCTAAATGCGTAGCTCGAGTATAGACTGTATCGATAATCGACTCCATACCACCCCGTTCCTACTCCATGCATGTCGACCATCCATAGCAATATCCGCTGGTTGTCACGCAGCTTTCGGATATAAAAATACATCTTAGTGAAATCCGTTTCCACCAGTGCTAAACTATGTGTACCAATGAATATGGTGAAAGCCAAACGCATCTACAGCAACGTAGCATAGCACATCACTGGTAGAAAAGCACCCATATACTTACCAATAATATTTTTTCTACTTATTTCCGATTTTTTTCTTTGCAAAACAAAAACAATAGTTGAAAATAAAAACAAGGCTAAACTCGAAGTAGTAACTCAACACCTATTGGGAGTAACTGAAGACATGCAAAGTTTCAAGTAAAAGTCATATTGATTTCCGAAGCCCTGGAACGGCGGTTATTTAAGTAGACCTGGCTAATGTACTCGGTTTTCCTTTTAGAATAAGAAAAGAAATATTTTGTGTGAAGATGTTTGTTGTATTGTGATGTCTTGAAGAGAAATATGCAAAAGTTTTACGTATTACGAGTGTACTGCCGCACTCAGAGACAGAATTATCACTTATACTATGCCTTAGTAATGACTTTGTATGGAAAACAATTGCTTAAGACTGGGTTAAGTAACCATTAAATTACTCTGAATACGGCATTTAGACTTATTATGTTCATATAGACGCACATACCTACACTTTTAGTAATGTACTGTAGTTTTCTTGTTTTATTACGTTTAACAATTAAAAACCTAATAAATATATTTAGAACTAGCTTTTGCCCGCGACTTCGTTCGCGTGGAATAATGACTTCCGGCAAATTTTTGGTTTTAACCACATAGTTCCCGATCTCGCGGGATCTCTTCAAAAATGAGATGTGGAAGATATTCCAGGGAACTCTTCAAAAATCAACATAATGAGCTCTGCGTTTGAATTTAATAGATGTATACTCACTTAAAAATTGAAAAAATATATTTAAAAACGTATTAAACTAACTTAAAACAAAGAAAGCTACGAATTACGAATTTATAACAATTAAAAAAGAAACTATATTACAACCTATCCTCTATGCTATAATAACCAAGCTTAAACTAAATCATTTAAAAGAAACGACTTAAATCTAATCTAATTAAAAAAATATATCGGTCGTATGTAGACTTACAATTTTATTAAAAAAACTAACTACAGTAACTACTAATAATCGATATCAAACTAAACCTACGTTAAATAGTTTAACCAAAAAACCAGGAAAACCCAACAAATAAACTTATTAATTGACAAATACAACGAAACCAATTTAGAATATACGAAACAGCAGGACCACTACAGACAAATAATCATACGACTGATAATACACTTTTTCTACGATAGTACCGAAGCGCTCGGCCGATACCCAACCAAATTAAAATAATGTAACGAAACCATAGCGGATCTATTTCGATCCCAACGCCATCTATCTAGGATAAAGACAACTTGGATTATTTATTTATACTCCGTTCGGGCATTTTCTTTGTACTAAAAGTTTAATTATATTGATATTATTTTTTTCATACCTTTTTACTATTTATTTACTTTTTTTTGATGAATTAAAACAATAACATGAACCGAAGTCGTGTAACGATCGACATAGAATTATCTATACTCCGTTAGAGCATTTTCTTTGTACATTTAGTACGATCGACATAGAATTATTTATAAATAATTTATTTCTTATTTTTATTTTTTGATTTTTGAAATAAAAATATATCTATGTCCTTTCTAAGGTTCTAAACTATATCTGTACCAAATTTCAACCAAATCCGTCAAATAGTTGCGGAGATTAATGGTATAAGCATAGAATGTTCGACGTGATTCTTTAATTTGACATAACTTTTTTATTTATGAACCGATTGACATGAAACAAACACTAAATGTAAATTTAAGCATCCCACAATATATTCGTGAAAACCGCATCCAACTCGGATCAGCCGTTTCTGAGATTAGCGCGCATTAGACACACAGACAAATGAGACAAACAGACAAAAAAAAAGTTAATTACATTTTTGGGTTCGACATCGACATAACAATAACCCCTGCTATTTTTTTTATTTTTATTTTCAATGTACAGACAGCACTTTTCTACGATTTTATTATATGTATAGATTAAAATACATAACTTATAGAGAAACACAAAGAACTGAAATTAGCACAAAACCAAACCAATACAAGAGTACAAATAAGATACATAATTCCAAATAGAGCGATACACAAAGAAACTAATAGATGAAACTGTTAGCTTACCGATTTTTATTCAAACCCAGTGAATTATGTAAAATATATCGGTCGTATGTATGTACGTGGGTAGCATTTTTACACTTTGTTCACGACACATGAAGCTATACAAAACCAGTATAAACTGACCGTTGAATGTATGGAAAGGTCTTACAAAGCGAGACCATGATAAACTGGTTATTTATAACTTCATTTGTGTATAAGAATAAGAACAGCAAATAACATGTCGTGTGTATTTTGGAAATACGCGGCTGTGTTTTGTGTAGGACAACACAATTGAGGAGTTTTCGACTTCGAAATTATGAACCTAGTATAATTGAGAAAACATTAAAAAAGCAAAACAGTGGAATAAGCTATCGTCGGCGGTATTTCCGAACAGACACAACCTTCAAACCTTCAAGAAAAGAGCGTACTCCTATTTTATGGCAATGCACTTGTGACTCCTCTGGTGTTGCGGGTGTCCATGGGCGGCGCTGATCGCTTACCATCAGGTGACACGTCTGCTCGTTTGCCCTCCATTCCATAAAAAAACAATAATGATTACCCAACCTGGGCATTAAGACCCATTGTTGCGCAACCGCAAATTGAGCTCAAGACTTATACGTTTTTAATGTGTTATTTAAAAAAGACATATTTATAAGCGCAAGCTCGAATTATCTTCCCGTATATTGTCCAATGTTTTTCTTTGTAAACTCTAGTACTTTTCGTATCTATGCAAATTGCATAACAAACCCTGGTGTGTCTCGTTGTTTTTTTTTTTACAAAATAATACAAAACTTCGGGTGTAACAACAAGGCTCTTTAAACAGAAAAAAAAAACAAAAAAAAATTTTTTTTGCTCATATCACTTGTGTGTAAGTGGTTGAAATTATTTTAGTAAGGAAAAAACAGAAATTTTCCTCAAAAATGAAGGAAAAAATACAGGTGATTGTCAGATAAAGTTTAATAGAATGATTTGCTGTAAAGGTTGTTCTTTTTATTCTTCTTAGTAGACGGCGCCACTATCGCTTTTGGTGTACCTGTTAATACCAATTGCTTCTTTAAAAATTGATTATAAGTTTAGTATGATATTATAATAAAGGGAGAGGCCTTTGTAATGGAGAGGCCTTTATTCAGCAGTGGACGTCTCTCGGCTGATGATGATGATGATATTATGAATCTTCTAGTCTATTATTGTATTATTTTAAATTGTCTTTCTGAGCCGGGTGTTAACAACAGAAAAACAAATTATTATTGATAAAATTACCAATAGATTATCTAAACAGAATTTTTTGTGTAAAATCTTTCCAATCCGTACCAAAAAAAAATCAAAATACAGGATGGCCTACGCACTTGTAACGTAAACCAACCAAGTGATACTAAAATTGCATCGATCACACCTTATCTAAGTATTATTTTACAAAAACCAAAAATGTAAAGAACAAACAAACAAGTTTTGATAGTTCAATCAGAAATATTTGTTTGCCTGGCATTATGGTACATAGACCTTATGTATTCACAAAATAACCGGCACAGCGGAAATGAGCGCTGGATATTTTGAACATTGTGAACAAAAAACATGTGGGTACATGTGTATGTGGACTTTTAACCGGTTCGAGGAGCCACGCAAGAGATTTATTGCCGAAGGTCAAGTTTGATTATGTATTACGATGACTTGCTTGCGTAGGTATATTTGAATATAATATATTATCCACCATCTTCTGTTTTCACGCAGCTTTTGTAAAAACAAATTGTTTGACCATCGGTTTGACCCTCCGGAACTACGGACTGCCTAGCGAGTTATCGGGCTCGAAAAGCAGGAGTAGAAAGGGGTTGCTTTTTAGTCAGTAAGAGATTGACACTTCTTCTCTTGCTTCACCCAAGGCGAGAGAAGTCATCGGATTATAATTCCTGCTTAAAAAAGTCGTCCTTCTTAAAATAATTTTGATGTTGACTTTGAATGCCAATGATAATGATGATAACTATTTTTATTATATGTTCTTAGACTTTTGTCTAAAATTACTAGTGATACCTCAATGAAAATGAGTTTCTATAATTTATAGTGAAACTTCTGTATTTACCTGTACTACATAAGGTAGTTGTGACGCAAAAAAGGTTGGCTCTTAAATAAAATACAGTTATGAAAGTATGTATATTGGTGTTTGTTTCGTGAGCAAATAAGGGCAAAATAAGTGCTTTAAATAATACACTTCTGTGATTAATTTCAATATTACATACATACTCTTATTAATTTTTTGTACAGTATTATTACATTGCTACTTTGATTGCCTTGTTGCTTGATTTATTGTAAGCGTAAACACTGAGCACATTGTCAGGGTATTATTCTCAAGCTGGCTGGGTCGGTTTTTCAGACACATATTACATAATTGAATTATTGAAACTCCTTAAATAGTATGAAGTTACGTTCAAAAACCTGAAAATCTTTCCGCCACATTCGTAATTATTTGACATTCCGCTAAATATTTATCAATGTTTTTCAGTACACTAACTGACTTCTCATTTCAAGACACGCTATTATCATCTTAAAATTAAATACATACAAAGTCTCACGCCTACCTCCCTTCGTGGTAGACTAAAACCAAGTACATTTTTAACCACATACATACATACATAACCTCACACCTACCTCGATGGAGGTAGGCAGAGACAACGGAACGTCAATTGCTACGGATCTTACATACCTCTTTCGCTTCATCAACAGTCTGACTGTCTGATGTCTTTTCATGCAGCCTCGTCGGTGAAGTGTAGTTTTAATTTAGCTCTTCTTTAATATATCGCCAATCTAGTCGCGTATACTTCATTCGCAAATCTGCTTTTATCCATCCTTTTTAGATGTCCATTTTTAACCAACGACTAACAAAACCATAATCTAACACACACACACCTGCTTTACAAGTAAAAATACCAGTCCTTGATTCCCATAACAGGCTGCCTTAAGAAAACAATCATCGTTGAACAAGTTTCTTCACAAACCTGTTCATCTTGAAGAATATCTAGGACCCTATATGGTAACCAGATCTAGTCATAAAACTATTAAATACTAATAAGAAACTAGACTGCATAGTTGCAAGTTTGTAATACGAGTCTCTAGTTTCTCTCCCCATTTGCTGTGTAAGGCGCATTTTTTAGGGCTTCGGTATATTGTTTAGACTTCGTTGTAAAACCTGTCGTATGTACAATGGTGGTCACATGCGCTTGACCACCACTAAGTTAATTTTTGCTTGCACCAAATGACTTCCACGCTTTTTTATGGAATAAGCCGGTAAAGGAGCAGACGGATCACCTGATGGTAATCAATCGCCGCCGTCCATGGACACTTGAAACACCAGAGGCGTTACAAGTGCGTAGCCAATCCTTTGGGGGTTAGGCTCTCTGGGCAAATTATAATACCATTTTTCTGCCGCCTGGAGTTGGGCAAGAAGGAGTGTAAGGCTCTTACTGTCTAAAGACATCCCGTTCCTACCACTGTCTGGAGTCGGAGCCCATGGGTAGGTATTCCGCAGCTGCGGATCAAGTTAGTACCTAAAGTCAATTGCACCATGAAGTTTTTCACATTCTCATGATCAAACATAAGAAGTCAACACCATAACATCACAACAATTACAATCGATATTAATTGTCTCACATAACAATCTCTGTGAAATCGATAAACGTCGCGTCTCTTCCCACGGGTGTGAAGTACTCGATTATCTCGATTATAAATCGATAAACAGTTGTTCACCGTATCGACTTAAGTGTTCGAGATAACGATTTTCCGAGATGCTCTGTTTAACGAGCGTTTGTTTATTTATGGCTGAACAGATTTGTGTGTTTTACGGGTTTTTTAACAAGTATTGTTTTGCTCTTCCACGTGAGAAGAGGCTTTTGCTCAGCAGTAATGTGGGCAAGTATAGGCTGATGATATGATTTGAATATTTGTTTTCATCAAATGAAGACTTAGTTACTAAAAAACTGTTTTAATAAACATATACGTGTATTTTGGATGTGGGAGAGCCATGCTTCGGCAAATGGACCGGCTCGACCGGAGTGATACCACGGCCTCACAGAAAACTGACGTGAAACAACGCTTGCGTTGTGTTTCGTTGTGGTAGCTAGGTTACCGGAGGCACAATTATCCCCATTCGCAATCTTCCTAATCCCCGATTCCCCATCAATCCTTAACTTCCTAACCCCCTTACCGCCGAAACCCGCTCTGCTCACTGACTGCTGCCTCTGGTGTTCTGTAAGGCCGTGGTGTCACTCCGGTCGACCCGACCCATTTGTGCCAAAGCATGGTTCTCCCAAATTTAAAGTATCCTTGGCTATCAAAACTTAACAAGGTATTAACTTAAAACATGAATAAGGCTTGACTAAAACATGAAACATTATAAAAATGGTAAATGTTGTGGGTATTTAAGGAAATATGTCAAGTATCACTTAAGCGATTAAGTATACACTTAGCATTTGGGTCGAGCCGGTTGAAGAGCGCCGAAGAAAAATTACAGTTTGAAAAATTAAATTAAATATTGAGATGTTTGGTCAAAAAGGTAAATACGTGTTGAACGAATTATTTGATGAGTTTTATGATTTGTTTTGTAGAAGATATTTAATGATGGTAGTAAGTACCATTCTATTATTGTGTGTAATTATGTTTCATACGTCATTTGTTTTTTAAAAGCGGTAAGTAGAGTTGTACCAGTGCAATACGTACGAAGACATGTGTAAATAAAGTTAGAATATTACAATGGATCTAAGCTTATCCATCAGATATGTGCTATGTAGCTATGCTGTGAAGATGTAATAGCTAAGCTGTAAAACTATGTGACCCTCTCCACTAATAATAAACTAAATGTAGCTGTGCGATTATGATGTGCTATGAAGTTGCGCCGCCGCCGCAAAGTAGCTGCTGTAGGTACTCTGCTCTGCACATAGCTACACCACTCGCGACCATCCATAGCACGCATCTTTTCATAAAAAAACAAAGCTTAGCAACATAAAGAGTGAAATAAATAATCATGTGAAAATAAAAAATACTTATTAGTTAGTGATGACATTATAATATTCACTATAGTTTATGTATGTTATAAAAACCAGTCAATATTATGTAATCACCAATTAATGACATTGCAAAAAATGTCTAGCAGTCAACGACTCAACATCCCTATTGCCATAAATTGTCATTAATCAAAGGGAATGTTTTACAACGCTAGCTGGTTAAAATGTTAAAGTAAAACCGTTTCGGTAGGAACCATTTAATCAACGCTAATTGTCTATTCCTGTGTGACGCATCGGAATAATTTGTTGACACTACTCATTTGAAATTTTGACAGTGACTCTTTAGTTTGTGAGTAGTCATTTGGGAAAGTGATAAAATGACTTCTTTAAGTTTGGTTGAGATGAATCGGAGTAGCACTTGGTTCGAGCCGGAGCCCCGGTAACACATAAGGTGGGAGAGCCATGCTTCGGCACGACTGGGCGGCTTAACCGGAGTGATGTCACGGCTTCACAGAAAATCGACGTAAAACAAAGCTTGCGTTGCGTGAGTGAGGTTACCGGAGGCCCAATGACCCCCCTTCCCATTCGTCCCAATCCCCGATTTCCCAACCACCCTTAAATTCCTAACCCCGAAAAGGCCAGGCAAAACTATGAACACATTAACATAAAGCTAATAGCGTTGATTATAACAAACAACCCATACCATGCCAAGTAGATACAAGCATATAAACAAAAAAGCTATTGCTTCATATCACATCACACAAAATATCCTAACAAACTGTATAGAAAAACTAACAAAAAAAGTTTACACATCTCTGTGATACCGTGACAAAACAATAAGTAAAGAAAATTGCCTCTAATAAAGTATACGTGCTCTCCCATTTCATATAATGAAGTTTCATATAATTATATTAACCAAACCGGACCGGTTCGGACACGATTGTCACTTGTCAACTTTCAAGTGCCCAGTTATATTCGATACTTTACGGATACTATTACAAAATAAGAGAAAAAAATGTCAATTACTTGACGCTTGTCATTCTACAAAGGGAAGATTGTATTTAGACAGTTAGTTTATGTTTTACTAGCTTCTGTCAGTGTCTTTACTCGTGTTGCCTTGACGAAAAACTTTTGTGTTAATCCAGACTATAATCTAGCCCTGTTCCAAATTTCATTTCGAGCTCTTTAGCCGTTTAGACGTGATTGAGTTATAAGTATACACACAAACATAGAAACTTTTACATCACGCTAATGTTATAAATGTTTGTTTGAATATTTGTAAATCAATCGCGCTGAAAGTACTGAACGGATTTTGGTATACAGACAGGGTATGAGCTGATTTGGGTGATAGGATACTTTTTATCCTAGGTGAATGTAGGCAAAGCCGCTGACAGATGCTAGTAAGAATACTAAGATCATCACCATTTCTTTTATCATCCTATGTTCATCCACTGTTGGACAAAGGCCACTCAAGACGCCACTGAGCTCAATTTTCAGCTCTTCACACGAACAAACGCGTTATCGTTTAGATTGCTTAAAACGTAACGCAAACTCGTACTAAGGGTTTCAATTACTTTAAACATAAAACAAACTCATACTAAAGTTACAGTTACAGTATTAGAAACATCTCTACATAATACCCAAAATGATAATTTTCAATACTTCTATCTAGCCAAAAACCAAATACAATGCACCATTGTTAATAAGAGTTCTCTATTGCAACACAGCTCAATTTAAACTGGACATTAACGGGTATGTCATACAACCATCAATTAACGTACTTTCTCTGTACTTTTGTATTTCGAATGTCATTTTCTTCAAGACGTTGACGTTTGTGATACAAGATGGCGCTCTTATGACACGTGAACTGTCATTTTAAAATCAGTGATGGCAACTTGAAAGACATGGAGATTGATTGCTTTTTTCTTTTTGTGTTTTTGAATTTGTTAGCACGTTTTTCTTTGAAATTACACATCAAATATGTTTTATGAAAAGTTTTATTTTATGTAGAACTGAAGTAAGTATTTTTCTTGCTTTTTTTCGATTTGAGTGATTAGGATTGGCATTAAATCTTCACGGTTTACTTGATATTGTAGTGGTTTATATGGTAGTGTTATTTACCAAAAACATCCTTTTTACACTTTAAAAAATACGATGACCGTAAGATCAGGTTTCTTTAGCCCTAAGAGGTAACTCTAACCCAAACTTTTAGACCAATGAAAATCTGGTATGTGCTTTGTTCTGGATTACGATTGGCTATAAAATTTGGGTCAAAGTTACCTCCTAGGATCAAAAATAAACCCGATCATACCGATAAGTATTTACGTACGTACTTCTAAAAATATATTTTTCTAGAAATCTAATACCGATGCAAAAACCAGGCGGTCAGTAATAAAAGCATGGCAACACGGTTTGGAGACAATTCAATTATGTAGTGGGTCAGCGATGTTTTTTTTTTTAATTTTTTCATCTATCCCGCCAAACCTTTAGGTGGCAAATTGGACTGTATGCGAGCTATGATCCGACTGCGGTGTGGGTAAATGCTATTTGTGCATTTATACTCCTTTTTACAAGCTGTTATTTAGCTTGCAATGTATGTATGTGTGAGTGTGTAGTGGAATCTTGTAATAAAATTTTGAAGCGGATATCTTCAACCAATTGAGCTGAAATTTTGTATACACGTTTAGTTTACATGATTATTTTTTATATATTTTTATTACTTTTGTGTGCTGGTGGGCAAAATTATTTTGAGATTTCACTTAATCCCTGATCATGGATGCAGCAAGGGATGATTGAGATAACAGTGTTCATAGTTATACACAAAAAGTGTTATTATAAACTTCAGAGACGGCAACATCCCATCAAGCCTTTTAATTTTAATTTCAAGGCCAAGTCTTAGTTGAGTGTAGTACAATATTCTCCTTAAACAATTTGTGTAACACTAAACAATACAAACTGAAACTAAAGATTGAGTGTTTCAGAAATTCAATAGCGTAGTGTATTAAATTATTCATGCTCTTGTATCCATAGTAACTCCGTTTATTTCATACCTCAAGGCACTGCGCAAACTTCGTCACGCATTATTTGCAGTTATCGCTTATACCAAATATTTTTTGAGCGCTTTTCACTCAAAAAGGTGCAAGCAACTGGACACACGTATATGCAAAAGCAGGAGTAGGAACGGGGTGGTTTTTAGTCGGTAAGAGTCTGACACTTCCTCTCGCATTGCCCGAGGCGGGAGAAGTAATTGTATGATTTTCCCCTCTTAAAAAAAAACTCTTCTTACTCCATTTATGAGGCTCAGAACTTGACTATGAGGATTTACTAATAGAATTACTTGAAATAACGTTTTATTTATTTTTAATTTCATATAAAAACCTAGTTATTTATCTTCATTTAATTCGTAAATATTTTACGAGAGTTCACAATAACTAAATAGAATTGTAGTATACAATCTGCGAAGTTTTTTCGTTCATTTAATGATGAAAAATTATGATGAAAAACGGGTGTCGCATTCATTTAAAATAATGTAAAATAAACTTTAATTTAGAAGCATACAGAATTCATTCTTCATTAACAACTCATTACGATGTACATTGAAAACAGTACTCATTAAAATTCGGCCAGGATCAGGACATTCAACCAAAAACGTTGATTGAATTGAAGTTCGAGTCAGCGCAAGCTAATTGCTTGTCTGCATTTAAATTTGTTATATAGATATTATGCACAAAGAGTGAACAACTGAATACAGGGACGGATTATTCAAACATGGGGTCCCGTTGCAAATTATATTGACTCAAATGATGAAGGCAGATTTATATGGAATAGGATGGCAAACTAACAGACAGATCAACTGATGTGAGAAGTAATCAGCGTCGCCCATAGATATACGCAACACCAGAGGAGTAACAAGTGCGTTGCCGGTCTTTTAGGGGTTAAAGATTTGAGGATTGGTCCTCATTAGTCTGGTGATTCCTCAGTTTATTTGCAACCTTATCTTATAAATAACCATCGTGTTATACACGCTCAAATCTCCAAAGATTTGGGGATTGGATACACAGGGTGGAACCATCGGACATGAGTGTGGGTAAAGACATTCTCAAACTTTTTAGCATGAGTTTCGGGTACGCGGGTGCCCATTTGCACGGGGCCCATAGCAAATGCTACCCTTGCAATTTGGTTAATCCGGCCCTGAATGAATGATATGTAATGTAAGTTCCTGGTAAGCGTTCATTCGTTTCGTGTCGCGTCGGATTTCGTTCTTATGAAGAGATCAAAGGATATGAATAATTATGTTCGGCGACATTTTCTATAGAATTTGTCAACTTGTTAATTAAGTATGATTCATTGCGAATGTTTTTTCGTGTGTTAGTTAGTTAAGTATGTACTTGCCGTTGTAAGTTTATGTTTTTTTAATTAATTGAGTCACGACTTAGCTCGTATATACACTTTCATGAAAAAATATTCATTTTTCATTTTCGAACATAAACGTCCTATGTAGAGGAGGTTCGTAGCCCAGTAGAGGACTGTCACGTGATATAGACGCTCAAACATAAGTCGGTAAATGAGCAGACGGATCACTTGATGATAAGCGGTCTCCCGGATACTCGAAACACCAGAGGCGTTACAAGTGCATTGCCGGCCTTTTGGAGGTTAGGAATTTAAGGGTTGTTTGGGAATCGGTGATTTGGAAGATTGGGAAGGGGAGTTATTGGACCTCCGGTAACCTCACTCACACAACGAAACACAACACAAGTGTTGTTTCACGTTGGTTTATGTAAACCCGACATCTGATTAACAGTACAATGAGGTAAATGGCATGTTTTCATCTACTAGATTAATGTAAACTTCTTCTTCTACAACACAAATACTATCAAAATATCATAAAATTACTATACTATAGCTATTTACATTCCAATAACTATAATTTTAAGTCTCCATAACATTGTATAAGTCCTTATGTACAAAACCGTTACAACTTTAACAAGACACATTCACCTTATTATACCTCAGAACACAACTTATAATCAACTTTATATCTTAATGGTAAGGTTTAAATTCAAACTTTACACTTGAAACCATAAGGTTCAGGTTTCGTAATAAACAAAAATTACTTCAATAAATTACACCTACGCACTAACAAAGTTGTCTGTTCAGATAGTTATAGAATTATGTTTGGCTTTTATAAGTTGACCTCTCATGTTAGAAATGAAGCGGAACCTTTTGTATGGAGGCAAGAGGTCTTTTTATAATGGTTGTAGGTATGTATTGTTGAACATTACTTTGGTAAGATACGACTACTATTTTTTCCAAAATGGTATTATTATTATGTTAGAGGTCAATAGGAAATCTATTGTTGGTATAAAGTAGGTACTAAGTTACATTGTTTATTAGTAAAATAACGTTTTTGGGCCTTAAGTGACCTTGCTTTTGTTGTGGTGAAGTACATAGGCACTAGATTTTTTCTTTCAACACCTACATTTTTAGACTTTTCGCAAAATCTTTTTGTTATCAAAGATTATTTTGACTTTATACAATGCCATCCAAAACGAATTCTGCTAAAAATCTTTTGTTGAGTTATAAGTATGTACTTTCTAAACTTATTTAGACACCACTGACAAAAGGTGAAGGAAAACATCGTAAGGAAACCTAGACTTATAATTTCTGATTATAAATTTGAAATCGCCAACCCGCATTGAGCAAACGTAGTCATTAATGCTCAAACTTTCTCCGTGTGAGAAGACCTTTGTTCAGCAGTGGCCACTTATAGGCTATTAATGTGATGTGTGAAGCATAGAAGCTCTAACAGAGTCTCATAAAGGCTCCATATCTTTATAACCAATCCTAACAAATAACATAATCAACAAGTTACAATTTCTTAATCAACTCCTGCGCATAACATTAAGATTATCAGCATCTTGTGGATGTAACAAATTGATTCTGATATGGAGTCAGCAAATAATTTGTTACATTTGCAAATGTAAAGATAAGTGTTATCTTACTGATCAACTTGTTAAAGTAGTTAACTTTAACAAATGAGTTTGTAAGTGGGATGGATGGCTTGGATGTTGTGGATGATAGATGTTGGATGACGGATGATACGTAGTCTATGGCTATCGTTATTCTTTTCTAGTTTCTGCTAGCGGTTTCGGTTACGTTTTTGGGGTAAAAAGTATTAGCTTGTGTTATTTCTGACCAGTTACTTATATTAATTTAATCTATTTATTTATGTACCAAATTTTATTGAGATTCCCTCAGTAATTTTTGCATGAAAATGTGACAAATATATATATTCTGACAAAATTCCTTACTACTTTTACTTACTTTCTACTTAGGAAGTACCTTTTTTTGGGGTAGGGGGGGAATCATCCACTGACTTCTCCCGCCTTGGGTGAGGCGAGAGGAACTGTCAGACTCTTACTGACTAAAAACAACCCCGTTCCTTCTCCAGCTTTGAGCTGGAGCCCCGGTAACTTAGGAAGTACCTATAGAATAAAATTGCGTAACACCTAATTAGGTAGGCTATACGTACTATACACATGTCTGTCATAGGAGATCATAGGCGTCATATTATTATGTACATAGTAAAAACTGATCTATTGTCTTCTAAGAAAAACTTTGACCAAGACAAATAGGCAATTGACCACCAACGTAGAAGTATTAGTAAGTCGATCTCTACAAAATTCAAATGAACTACATTTATATAAATAAAAAGATAAAACTAGATCGACATAGATAAAACGTTTATCTAGAAATTTTGTTTTTTATCTTAAATTAGGAAGTAAAAGAAATACTTTTGCATTTTTTTTATAGAGGGGGAAAATCATATTCCAGGTGATAATACTTCTACAAAATAAGCCCTGAGGTCCTTGGGTGAGGGCTAGAGAGGTTTTGGTAAAAAAATCCCGAATGATTACAGACTGGTTGGATTTTAGTTATTTTAGTTTTAATCTTACTGATCATAAAATACTAATAATGGCAACCGTTTTAAAATAGTTCCTTCTCCAGCTTAGAGCTGGAGTTATTTCCCGGTAACTTAGGAAGTACCCAGGAACGTAAAATTATAGAATAAAATTGATGATAAGTAGAGTGTAAAGAGAAAAGCGCAATTTCAAAAACATCTTAATTTGCAAAATTTTGTTCAAAATGATCTTCCCTACGACGAATAACCCGACACACTTCCTTATCTCTATGACGGTCTCTTGGAAATATGCGTCTTATTTCGTCATTATCTTCAAATATGTTTCGGAGGTTACGGCTATACGTACTATACACATGTCTGTCATAGGAGATCATAGGCGACCATTTCCGCATATTATTATTGACAATCGTCATAGTCAAAAACTGATCTATTGTTTCTAAATTCTAAGAAAAATTCCTTAATTTTTTTTCATAATCCTCACCATTTGAATTGAAAATAGCCAATTGACCACCAACGTAGAAGTATTATTAGTAAGTCGATATCTATCTATATTCAAATGAACTACATTTATATTGAACAAAAAGATAAATTAGATCGACATAGATAAAACGTTTATCTAAATATCTAGAAATTTTGTTATTTATCTCAAATCGATTTTGAATAGATAACACCAATTATTCATTGATTAAAAAAAATTTTATGTTTCTTGAATGCATTTTTATAGTTTGTACATGTAAATATTAATAATATATCGACCAAAGTTATGTTTATTTAAATTACTCCTAAAAACGGCTGTAGCGAATTGAATGATGCTTAGTAACAGATTATTTATTGATTGCTACCAAAACCAAAAATGTTTGAGAGAAACTAGCCATTTCCGCAAGGACCTCAGGGCTTAGTAGGAAATTAGCACCTGAGAGGAATACCAGTTCATCACCCTGTATAAAAGTTATGTTTATTTAACACTCCTAAAACGGCTGTAGCGAATTTAATGATGCTTAGTAACAGATTAGGATTGCTAATATTACACGTTAGAGAGCAGTTTCCAGTAGTTGTATTAATTCAGTTGTACGTTCAACATGTTTATGAAAAATTATGTTTTATTTCACACATAATACAAAAGAAAATACAATACAGTACATTCAAACGAAATAAACACCAATCCTTATAGGACAGGTTATAATATATTATATACATTCATACATATCCTCACGCTCTGTCTCCCATGGCAAGGCAAGGCAGAAACAATGCCAATAGCTACGAATGTTACATACTCTTTCGTTTCATCAACAGTATTTTTATACATGCTCGTCGGTTAAGGATACTTTTAATTTAGCCCTTCTTTAATATATCGTCAATCTGATCGCTATGTATCCGTCTAGGGCGCCCTCTATCGATGGTCTTAGAAGTACTTTTACAGATTATATTTTATTCAACACAATAAAATTGATACCCACAAGGGTAAAGTCGGGCGCCACACTAGTATTACAATGACAGTTAAAGTAGGTACTAGCGAAAAAATGTGGCCATTTCATTATACATCTTATGGTACATGACATAAGGTTTGAAAAAGGTTGTACAGGGTAACAGGTAGCAAATTGCCTGACTACGAAATATCTGGCTAGATTGAAACATTTTTCTTAGGCTAGGTTTACGACTGGGCCGGAATAATAAGCTTGTATACACATATATGTGTGTAGGTGTATATTTGTGTATGTTAGTGTTTTGTGCTTACATAGTCTAGGGTTTAGATTAGGTTTTATTTTTAAAGATAACTGTTGCTTTGCCCATGTGGTTTTAAGTGACGAATAAATGTGGGAGAGCTATGCTTCGGTATGAATAGGTCGCCTCGACTGGAGTAACACCACGGCCTCACAGAAAATGGACGTGAAACAACGCTTGCGTTGTGTTTCGACGTGTGGTTATCGGAGGCCCAATTACCTCCCTTCCCAATCTTCCCAATTTCAGATTTCCTAACAACCCTTAAAATCCTAACCCTTAAAAGACTAGCTACGCACTCGTAACGCCTCTGGTGTTTTGGGTGTTCACGGGGGGCGGCGATTGCTTACCATCACCAAATTTCATCAAAACCCATTGAATATTTTTAGCGTGATTAACGGACAAATATCGAAACATCCAAACAAACAAACTTTTACATTTATAATATTAGTGTGATGTGACATCACCGCCAAATACAAACAAGAATTGTAACTAGAGATAATATAATACTAGTTGCAGTATAGATAGATAGTACTAATAAAATGCACTGATCAGCTGGATCAAATTCAAAACTTGGTATCATTTTAGTGTCTTCTCATTTTTGTTTACACATGCATAGGTAGAGTGATTCGATACATAGCTAGCGCAAAGTGTGCAATGTCACACCATTTATCCCCATAGGGGTAGGCAGAGGTTGCACATTACATTACGCTAATGCCGCTATGCGATGTACGCCCACTTCTCACCATTTGTGTTATAAGTCCCATAAAATATTAATAGCTAGCGCAAAATATTATTGAGTATTTCAATCTAAAAAACAAAACTGAGTCTAAAATTATGCACAGTTTACCTCCTGTAACATAGGAGCCAAAAATAACTAGTGCTAAAAATAGAAACATAAAATATGCGCACCTCTGCCTACCCCTCAACAGTTAACTTAAATATTCAAAACTCTAGACCCACGTTCGAACGATTAATTTCATCAACCATCAAAGTACAGGTAGCATTAAAAATTCATGATAGCTAAATAAAACTTTTTCTCGAAACAGCCTCCCACAAGAATAAAATAAGAAAAATCGAACTATACATGACAAAAAACCCGCCATTGAACACCTGCCCTAATTATTATCCCTAACGAGTAAGTATCAAAACCTGTTTATTAAAAAAAAACTACAAACATACTTTTACCGTTCCAAAAATGATTTATAACTCTTAACTTAAGTAACGTAAGGTTGAAATTCGAAAGTTATTGTGCTTTTTTAATGTTCTGGTTTTATTTAAGGCCCGTCTTGATTCTCGGGATGGCTTGTTTTTTGGACATCGACTACTTTATAATGTCTTTTTTATTGAAACTCTGCGGTTTGTTTTAGACAGAGAAGATACGATGTAATCCAATTTTGGAATCCATTGATAAAGATTTTTGATTATGCTTTCCGAGATTTCTTGTGGAAATGGGTTATTTTTTCTGAGATTATGATATTTTTTTGTTGATGTAAAGTGTGGATTGAATGGCAGTAGATAATTATTTGTGTTATTTTTGGTGCCTGTTTAAGATTGTGCCGCTAATTAGGCTGTATTGTAATTAATGCAAAATTATTATATTAAACACATTGACTGTATACGAGATCTTGATAATAACAGATTATTTTTTTACAATTATACAATATATAAACTAAAGATTATCACAAAATAAAATGTATTTCAAGACTGTGTATATTTTCTTTT
The DNA here is from genome assembly GCF_023101765.2 of Spodoptera frugiperda. Classification (NCBI taxonomy): domain Eukaryota; kingdom Metazoa; phylum Arthropoda; class Insecta; order Lepidoptera; family Noctuidae; genus Spodoptera; species Spodoptera frugiperda. The sequence continues at coordinate 4,170,230 of NC_064228.1, read as the reverse complement.
TAATTTTGTGATGTTAGCATAGATTTTCTGAAACATACATATCATTGAAGAAGCATAATGTGAGGAAATTATTTATCAATTTACCTAGTAGTTTTTTTTTTAATATACATAATATGACGCATTTTATTTTGTTCTAAGGATAAAGATCAACTTTCATTCTAGCACGAAAACTAATCATACGTAGACATAAGAAAAATATGTTTAAAAAACGTTTTGCAAACAAAAACCTTGATAAAACAAAAATATATTTGAAAATAACTTACCTTTAATTCATGAATAAATAGTCGAAAGTTTTATTCACAATCCAAAATAGTCAGAAAGTCGCACACAAGTCAAACAACACTGTCAACAGAATCCTCGGAACACAGAACACGGAAAACAAACGCAACAACAAAACAAACAAACAAAACAAAAATTTACAATTGTTTGTTTAGAAAAAAGAAATACACGAAACGTCACGAAACACACGATTAACAAAAATGAACTGTCAAAAAACACCTTTGTACCTTCTTTAATTAAAAAACAAAAATTAAAAATAAAAACAATTTTCACATTATCTGCAGTAGCGTTCCATATTTAATTTAATTTAAAACTTTTTTTGGCACAAACAAAGTCTTTATTCGTGAAATAATTTATTGCGAGTTAAAAGGTTGGATTGGGAACGCGAGAGCCGACGGCGGGAAACGTCAAAACGTCACGCAGACGTCCGCTTTGGCGCCTAGTTGACACCATACTGGTTACATTATAATGAATGCATCATGCGGCTGGCTGTATCTTCCATAAAACATACACGATAAACCTTTCCGATGTGCGCCTCACATTGTTTTTAAAACAATCCTTTAAGTAATTTAATAATATCACATCTGTGTGTGAATACAACGATATTGTTTGACTTGTCGTTTCGTTTAAACTGTTGACAACTTAAAGCCTTTATTGTCATTTATGTTTTATGAAACGTGTTTTATTTTCCGATGTAATACGCAGAAGTTAAAATTAAATCTATCTTCTAATAGTGTATCCTTTAGTGTAATGGTTTGAATTATATAAAACTTTTTTAAAGTTAAGTATGATTTGTTTTGTATACAAAAATAATCACACTGTCATTCATAGCTTGGATGTTTTACCTAATTTTCGAATATATCGAGTTATAATGATTTACTTATGATAATTTTCGAATATTTCTTGATAATTTTCTAGAAGTAGGTCTGCTATTTGCCGTAAAAATCTGAGATAACATACTATTTCATACAAAATTGACTTTTTCGAAACGTCAAAAATTATTATCATAGACGATAATAAATTTTTGACGTTTCGAAAAAAGTATTGAATTTGACTAGTAGAAAACTAGTCTATGGCCGAAACTAAAAAAAAATCAACAATAATACTTTACCCATCTCAGTACTCTTGAAAGTAGATAATAAAATAAATAAATTATATTATGAAGAAAACCCTTTTAATTGTTTAAAGAGGGCTTCCAGAAATAAATTAAGTAGATACTTATCAGTTTCCAGTGAACAGATCCGACGGTTTATTGTCGAGCTGGTTCCAAACGAGATTGCTTTCACATTTACCAGTAATTTTCTTTAATTGTTTATCTTAATTTTGATATTTCATAATTTATATTATTTCTGCGGAAAGGTTTTGTAATTTATTTGCGTTAATTTATTACGTTTTTCGGATTATTCGTGTAATTATTTGACGAGGAACTCGACTAGTTTAGTGGAGATCTGGTAAAAAGTTTTTTCTTTTTTGAAGTGTTAAATCATCCAATGAGATCTCCCGCCTTGGGCGAGGCGAGAGGGAGTGTGACATCTTACTCACTAAAAACGACCCCGTTCCTACTCCTACTTAGAGCCGGAGCTCCGATAAGAAAGAAAGAAAGAAACTCACTAGGTCATTTGCAACTCCGTTCTTTATACTGTACAAACCCTTTTTCATGGGTTAAACGCAACATTGATTTGATTTAGATTTCAGCTATGATCGTAACACTGCAGGACAAAGGCCTCCCTACCCGCCTTCCACTCCTCTCTATAATCTTCTTTATTACATTACATTAAAATTAATAACAATATTATAAAATGTAACCAAACCAGTGACCTAATTTACTAAATAATGTGTTACCTATTCGATTGGCAACCCGTCAACGCACAGTTCCATGTTATCGACTTTTAACCCTCTCTACGCTTGCCAAACAAGTACACTAAGTACCCATTTGATACAAATTGCTCTGCTTTACATACATTACGGATTTATGCGTGATGATATATCAATAGATTGGTACCTATTATATTTTTATTAAGGGAATTAAAATCACGTGAAAGGACCACGCCATATTGTTTCACGCCGGCTTCACAGGAAACCGGCGTGAAACAACGCATGTTTTGTATTTCGTCACGTGATTGAGGTGACGTGATACCACTTGTGATAGCTCTTTGTAACGCCTTTGGTGTTCCGGGTGTCTATTGACAATACTGATTGCTTACCGTCTGTCAATTAAGTGATCCGTCTACTTGATTTGCCTACTGTCTCGTAAAAAATCGTTTCACACAATCATGTTTATGTGAGCGTGTTGCCATACATCGATAGTACGTCATGGATGAGATTTTGACGAAAAACTGAAAAACCTCATTGGTAGAATGAATTAAACGTCAATTTTTTTTAATCAATATTAGCAACATAATGGAACAAGAATAACTAATTGACTAAACAAACTAACTGTAACTTCCTTGTATTCCATTGAATATAAATATGATGTTTAATATATAATGTATATTTAAGAATTTCATAATAAATTGTAATTATAACTAGTTAGTAAGTTAACAATAAGTATATTATTGTAACACCTGAAATATCAGACTTATGTCCGAATACTTAAACGGTACTTAATTTTAAGACGTTCTCAAAACTAGTTCTGTCCCTATCAGTACATTATAAAATGACAGAGATATTACGATATTTAAGTACAACTTAAAATTGAGTAGCGTTTCAGTATTCGGGGGTATGACTCAAAATTTGACGAAACCTGAAAAACCTCATTGTTAAAATGAATAAATCGTCATATTTTTGAAATCTAATCAATACTACCAACATAACAGGATGAAACAAAACTATTTTAAAATTCAATATTGCAACGCTTGCAGTATACAATACATACCTACCTACGTTCTTCAAACAAGTGCTAGGGTTGTCCCGACACAAATCACGTAGACAAACATACAGACAGGACAAATATCCTCTAGGCTCAATGTTTGCTTCTGTACTAAGATTTCGTGCTAGCCCTGAGCTATAGGGGTTTACGGACAACGTTTGAACAAACGGAAAAAATATTGTTTTTGTGTAGCGAGTGATGGTGGTTAAAGGGTGAATTTTTATGTTTATTTAATTGATAAGCGTTTGGTTGTCAATTAATTATATAAATGTATAGTATAGATCAGTGTAGTGGAATTTCACAGAAAACCGACGTGAAACAACGCTTGCGTAGTGGTTCGTTGTGTGAGTGAGGTTACCGGACCCCTCCCCTTCCAAATCTCATACAATCTTTAAATTCCTAACCCCTAAAAGGCCGGTAACGCGTTTGTAACGCCTCTGGTGTTTCACGTGTGACGGCGATTGCTTACCATCAGGTGATCCGTCTGCGCATAAAAAAATACTTCTCATCTTCTCTTCTAATAATATCTTCTGATCTCTTGTAATGATTTAGAGAGGTGGTGGGTTTGTTTCAAAGGACATGTTGTTTGATATCACGTAATTTAAATTGTAGTATTGTTTTCTTAGTAGAATGCTCAAAGGTGTGATTACCAAGCAAAATACATCAATTTTTAAATTCCATTAATTTTTCAAATATGTTACATATGTTTTAATTATGAATTAAAATCAATGCACAATTTCGTGCCGTCGGCCGTCGCACCATGTCCATGACACATCATCTCAGCAACCGTGTCAACACAACGGGCTCAACTACGCCCCCTTCAGCGACCTAACCGAACTATTGACTCAAGGATATGATGTCACTGTCATCATTGCTTGAGACTGCAGCCAATACAATAGATGGCAGAATATTGTACTCAGGAACAATAGCCATCCTCCACATATACATATGTGCACCTCTGTCTCCCCCACCACAGATGGGGCCCAGTAGGGCTGACGCCTGATCCGGAGCTGCGGACTACCTAGCGGGTTTACCGGGGCTCCAGCTCGAAAGACAGGAGTAGAAACGGGGTAGTTTTTAGTCAGTAAGTCTTTGACACTCCCTCTTGCCTCGCACGGGGCGGGAGAAATTATTGGATGATTTCCCCCCTTAAAACTAACCTCTGTCTCCTCCTTTGAGGGTTCAAAGAAGTAAAGAACTATTCAAGAAAGTACGTTATAGTTATGTGTTACTTGATAAACATTAAAGAAATGAAAAATCAAACAAGTTTTGGAATCTATTTCAAAACAAAACTCAATAGAAATTATTCATACATATATAATTATTGTCCCACATAAATAATTATGTTACGGGTCGTATTTTTTGCATGGAGGCCAACGTAAAAAATATGGTTAATGGTAGAAAAAATGAAACATCCTGTTTTAGTCTGATTGGTAATGTTTTATGTTAATCGAATTAAAAGAAGATTAATAAATAGGTACCTACTATATTTTTTGTTGAATTTTAAGTTATATCATTTATTTTAATCATTTTAGGAAATATTCTGTCATTTTTTTGTAACTCTTTTAATTTCCACATTTGTCTAGGAGTTTGTAAATTGAACTAGGTAAAGACAGATGTCTCGGATTCAATCAAGTGATAGTAAAATAATTATAATGTTGCTTGAAGGAGCCCCTTCGGCATGAAGGTTTGCGTTGCGCTTCGTTGTTTGAGTAAGGTCGAGGCCCAAATACCCCCCTCCCAATCCCTGATTCCTCAACAACCCTTAAAGTCCTAACCCCCAAAAGGCTGGCAACGCACTCGTAACGCCTCTGGTTTTTCGGATGACCAGCGGCAGCGCTTACTTACAATAAAAAAATCTTTTAAACCTAGAATATTTTTTAGAAGCCTATCCAGTGTGAAGGTTATGTCAAACCATCTTAAATACAAGTATTTGTCTGTCTTATGTAGAGCAATCAATCATTTAAAAAACAAATCTAGATCACAATCACAACAAAATTCCCAACAAACACTTTTTGCTCCCAATCCGTAGGCCACCTACAGAACATAATTATTCACAAACTAATTTAAAGAAATACAACTTCTAAACAAAACTACACCAAATTCTGTGTTCCTTAATTACGATTCAAAAACTATAAAGTATGGATACAAATGAATGGCTCCTGAGCCATTTATCATAATATTAGATGTTCATTATTGTAAATTGGACCGACCTAGAAATTTGACATGATTCATTATAAATTACAACGAAACTAGTTTCTGTTTAGTTTGGTCGAGTAATTAAGTAGCATATATAGATGTTGAACTGTGTTAGTAAATGCCGCTTTTGATCATCAAGTGTTGGGCTCGATACGTGAGTCGGGCAAATTGTCATTGGTTTTTACGGTATTGAATATATTAGTAATAGCACTGAGCCTGAAATTATTAGACTCAGTTATTAATAGTTGAAAGTTATTTTTTTATACGTTTGCTAACTTAATTAAATTTTCCTGTCACACACTATGGATAATAGATTATTAAAAAATGTGTTTTCCATTTTATACACGTCTAACCAAAGGCACGCACTAACAATATGTTTAAGTGTGGGAGAGCCATGTTTCGGTACGAATGGGCCGGCTCGACAAGAGTGATACCACGGCCCCACAGACAACTGACGTGAAGCACTGTTCGCGTTGTGTTTCTTTGTGCGAGTGAGGTAACCGGAGGCCCAATTACCGACCGCCCCCCTTCCCAATCCCGATTCCCCAACAATCCTTGATTTCCTAACCCTAAAGGCCGGTAATGCACTTGTAACGCCTCTAGTATTTCGGGTGTCCATGGGCCTTGCTGATTGCTTACCATCAGGTAATCCTTCTGCTCGTTTACCGGCTTATTACATAAAAAAAAAACTCTTTTTCACAATAGAAGAATTGCACTCAAGAATCCTTGCTCCTACTTGTGTTTGTGACCTCTTGACTAAAAAGACTACAGTGTATTCAAATTAGTTACTTTTAAACTAGTTTTAAACAGACGTAGGTAAAATTAGAACTATCAAGTTGGACTGCTAGCCTCGGGAATACAAAGTCAGGCAGGACAAATTATTATCACGCTTGTAATTATTTAACTTCTACTAGTTTAAGGATCTATCATCTATCATAGGGTTGATGCCTGATCCTGAGCTAAGGACTACCTATGTTTACCGGTGCTCCGGTTCGAAAAGCAGGAGAAGGAACGGGGTGGTTTTTAGTCAGTAAGAGTTTGACACTCCCTTGCATCACTCCGGCGAGAGAAGGCATTGGATGATTTTCCTCCTTTAATAAAAAATCCATATTATTATAGTTAGGTAGGTAAAACTGTTTAACTGAGACGCTTCTGTTGAGGGCCGAATATCATCCTGAGTTACCAACAATAAGAACTAGTTGTTACCCACAGTTCCGTTTTCTGTGAGCACGCACAGAAACACCTATCACTCCTCAGCTTCCAACGAATATCTCCAGAAATAGCAATCATACCTTAAAACCTCTTCATTGCAGTGTGACGAATAACTACAAACAACCGTATATTCTTGTCTTTTTATCAAAAATAGTCTGGTATAAAGATAAATTAAATGACATTTCACATAGTTACATAGATATTCTAAAACATAAATAAGATAAACGTTCTATAATATGCATACTTTATGTTAAAACTAACCTATCTTTTCCAATCTTATCCTAATATCAGAACAAAAATACCACACGAACATCAAAATTCCATAAGTATAAACAACATCTAAATTGGTTCAGTAATTTCGAAGATAAACACGAACAGACACAAACACATAATAGTTCTGTATTAGATTAACTTAGAGGCTTTTATAACAGTTTTAAAGGCTATCAAGTGCGATAGAGAGCCGGCTCGACCACGGCCTTACAGAAAACCGACGTGAAGCAACTCTGGCAACACAGTATTGTTGTGTGAATGAGGTTATCGGAGGCCCAACCACTCCCCTTCCCAATCCCCGACAGCAACCATTCAATTACTAACCCCCAAAAGAGCGGCAACGCACTTGTAATGCCACTGGTATTTCAGGTGTCCATGGGCGGCGGCGATTGCTTACCATCAGGTGATTGGTCTGCTCTGCTCGTTTACCGCTGTATTCTTCACGTGGATGTCGTAAAGGTCGACTAAGGGCTAACATATTACATTTAGCGGAGTGTAGTACAGAGGGCCTAGTACGAGTTGTACGTTCGGCAAAATCAACGTGTTTGGCCCTCAGATTGGTTGGTTCATTGGATCAGGCGAATCAGAGCGCCAAACGTCATGAAACTGTCGATATGTTTATTCAGATGATACCATTACCACTTTTTGGCCGGCGCGGTAATCGAACCCATGGCACGTTGTACAACCTGTCACCCAACTATGGCGCTGACTATAAGTTATACAATACATAATAATGTATTATATCCTAGTAGGTAGTTCATTAGTCGAAGCAACAAACTACTGGGTTAATTACTCGTGTAATTAAAGTACTAACATAATATATATCTTAAAGGGGTCGGCAGATAATAAAGGAAATTAGTTTCTTAGTTAATACGGAGAAGTGATATAAGGTTATATTTCAGTGTACTAGAACTTTATTATAGTAATTCGTGATATTTTTTAAATTAATTTAAAACAAAATAAAGTACATTGTATAGCGGCATTACATGCCGTAATGTGCACCTCTGCCTACCTCTTCGCGGATAAAAAAGGCGTCATGTTGCGTTTATTTAAAATAACTACTTACTTACGTAAAATAATTGAGAAAAGCTCTACTAGTTTCAAGTCATAACGGGACTCTTATTCGTGAGCAGCGTGCGTAGCGCGGTGACGTCATGCCGCCAACAGCAGACGGTCAGCGCAATTGATTAGTTTCAACGACTTATTCTAGATATTGTTCAACAAAGTTACTCGACTTGTTTCAAGCCACACCAGGGCCTATAATCATGAATAGTATGCGGCGAACGTCGTGCATTGTGTTAACTTATAACATGACTGGTAGATAGATGTTATTTTGTAACATTTGCCATTCTACTTTAGCTCTTAAGTAAAAAAAAAACATGATAAATGTTATAAATGTTTTATATCCATTTTAATAATGAATACGTTCAAGTGAAACCTAAATATTTAAAAGCATTTTATTTTCTTACACGTAGCAGACTGAATTCTAGGCAGAAGCCAGTCAGTCTGTCTGAAAATAGTAACTGTCTCAATAAATTCAGAAATAGCTCACTTAGGTGAACGATCTTAGTTTTATATGTTTTATTTTTTAAGCCCACAAAGTTGTGTGTAGTTTATTTAAGTAAAAAAGAGAATGTTATTGTGTTTTTTTATGGTATAAGCTAATCACCGAGCGGACGGATCATCTTGCTTACCATCAAGCATTCGCCGCCACCCACGGACATCCGAAACACCAGAGGCGTTACAAGTGTTTTACCGGTCTTTTGAGAGCTAGGAATTTAAGGGTTGTTGGGGAATCGGGGATTGGAAAGATTGGTAATTGGGCCTCCCGTTAACTTCACTCACACAACAAAACACAACGCAAGCGTTGTTTCACGTCGTTTTTCTGTGAGGCCGTGGTTTCACTAAGGTCGGGCCGGCCCGGTCGTGCCGAAAAAATACCTACTTACATTGTTGGTCGACTGCCGAGCAGTTTGATTCTCGAGTTGAGCAAAGGATTATTAGGTTTCTTTGGATGTTCGAGAAACTACCAAACTGCACAAAGCACGGAGTTCGGAATGATGTTCGGGGAATATGAAGCACACAATCATATATACTTAACCTCACACCTGTCTACCATAGTCTCTGCCTGACTGACTATTTCCACTGCCTTTCGTTTTCGTTTCTCCAACAGTCATACGTCTTTTCATGCATGTTTGTCGATCCTTCTTTAATATATCGCCAATCTGGTCGTTATATAAAAAAACATGGAGTAATTCATTAGAAAATCCAACGAAACAAAAATAAACTACAGTTGCATTCGAAACTAACTTAGTCCAGTATTGCACCCCACCCTTTTGGAATCCAGATATTTCCAGACTGCCTATAACTCAGTCTGAGCCAAACTATTTTTGTCTGGACTAGTAATTTATTATTCTTTGTTGTATTAGTCTCGTTTTACGAATACTACGTCCACTACAGATAGGTTGAAAATCAATATCAAGAAACAATTTGTAGTTTATTAGCTTCTGATCTACCCCTGTAAATTTTATCTCGTTCCCTTCAGCCGTTTTGTCGTCATGGAATAACAAACAAACATACAAACTTTCACATTTACTATATTTGTAAGAATAGTATGACTGACTGTTGCTTGCAATTTTGCTGTGTGGTTAAAGGGTTTTTTTTATATTTAATGACTCGAGGTTTGGCCACTATCTTGGCTAGAGGTAAGCTATAATGGAGCAAGTTTGCCCATTCTAGGGCAGGTCTAAAAGTTACTTTTTTTACAATAGTGTAAATTTGCAATCGGTCGTTGAAATATAAGCGAATTGGTTGTATGTCTTATGGCTGGTACTGCTGGGCTGTGGCTTGTAGTGGGGTAGCCAGCGTAGTGGGGTAGTCCCTACCAATCAAACAATGTCATCCTTGACCACTTGAACGTCTAAAATCTGAGACAAAAATGTTTGAGGCGGTCTGAAGTTTACCGGATCAGCTAGTATACTTTATAATATGTAATTACGAGAATCAGTACAGTACAGTAACCATATCAAAATATCCTAATCACGTCCAATTAAACCATAGAGTTAACTACAAGTAATCATAGTTTACCGGTACGTAACAGATTTACTAGTGAGTTTAATTTTACTGGCGGTCCAAACAGCCGTTATATCGAACATGAGCGCAGTTTATTAACGTTTAATTTTATAGTACTTTATTAGGTAGGTAATATACATGACTGCTTCATTGATCGAGTGGTCGCAAGCGCGACTGCTAGACATGGGGTCTTCAGTTCAATTCCTGAGTTGAGCAAAGTATTACGAGGCCTTTTTCAGTATTTCGAAAATTTTTCAGTAGTTGCATGGAATCTATAATTGTGCCCAGTATATGAGAATAAGCCCACCGCCTTAAAAACTTAAGTAAGGCAGAGCCATGCTTCAGCGCGAAAGGACCGGCTCGATCGGAGTGATACCACAGCCTCACAGAACACAGACGTGAAACAATGCTTGAATGTGTTTCGTTGTGTGAGTGAGATTACCGGAGGCTCAATTACCGCCTTCCCCAATCATCTCAATCCCCGATTCTCCAATAACCCTTAAATTCTTTACCCTCAAAGGCCGGCAACGCATTTCTAACGCTTTTAGTGTTTTGGGAGTCCATGGACGGCGGCGATTGCTTACCATCAGTGATCCGTCATAAAAAAACTCCCATAATAAATAGAATATAGACACGATGGTTGATAACAATATCAACTTAACTAGAAATGACAATTGACACAACAAAAACCTACCATGATTGCAAAAATGCAACACAAAAATAGCTGACTGTATATACTTATAGTCATTTTACTGGCCATCTGTCGAAGCGGACTGGTCAAGGAATTCTCTTGGGTTTTAAGTACCTACGACTTGCTTTTTACACCTGTCATACTACAGACCAGTTTCAACGGATGTGTCGAACATTCACCCAGACGGACAAAGATGGCACCATAAGCGTGCCGTGTGAACGAGACAAAAATACAACTTTTTTGCTTGAGTAAAAGGGAGGTGTATAGAGTCGCGTGGCGAGTGAAAGAGATAGGAGAAGAGCCTTGGTTGTTTTATTTAATAATCCAGTTATTTTATAAGGTAGATGCTTCTGTGGGTGCAAGATTTTTAAAGGGTTACTTGCAACTTTGTGTTTAAAGAGATTTATAAGCCATTGTCGTGTTGGAAACAATGGTGTTTTAAAACTATTGTTTTTCAATATTGACACTTATGTGTTATTGTGAATGAGTGGGTGGGATCAATGGTTTTTTCGGTAGCGTTTAAAGTTCAAAGTTTATTGCATGATTTGCGAGATGATTTGTGTTTGATTGTTTTGAAGTAAACGGTTTTGTTGACTTTTTAAAAGGGTTTAGGTAAAGCTCTAGTGGTGGAAAATGGTGTAGTTAACATCCAATCTTTGCGCCATTAAAAAGAATCTTGAAACAAAATATTTATTGCATTCTGCTTATAAAAATTATTTGATCGCTTTTTTTTTTTTTAAATATGGCGAAGTATAATTATTATTCTACGCTCACTTTTCATAATAGAGATGATGACAGGGTATGGAAATTAAAAATCTATTTAGTCCGTCAGTTAGGTAACGAAATTTTGTCATATAAGATAACAATACTTAGCTAAAACAATTCAAAGGAGTGGGAGCTAAAACGTCATTTCTACTTATAAAACCTACCAAGAAGTGACGTCATGCGATATTAGGCATCTACCTTATTATTATGTGTAAAAATATTTAATTTATCCATGCTAAAATGAATTCTAATTTTTCATCTTAAACCGACACTCATCAAAAGACCACCATACTCGATCACGCATAATCGATTCAGAAGCAAAGACATCGATTATAATCGCGACATGTAAATTAATGTCAGCACTGGATGCACTTTCTAATCGATAGTATATCGATACTGTATCGAGTGTTTCCCGTCACTGTTAATGGCGATAAGTTATATCGATTAACATGTGAAATTGTGAATCTGTGACGGATATATTACTGAAGATAAGTAAGTTTTTAATTTAATATAAAATTATTTGACTTAGTATTTACATAATTTTTTGAAAACTTTATCCCAAATTAGTATTTAAATTATTATAAACAACAGCACACATGCTTGAACAAAAAAACACATATTATACACCTTTTTTACAAATCAAACAAGTAATACTTTTTTTTAGTATTTTAAATGTTTGTTTTTTTTATTTTTGGAATAAAGCGCAATCGAGCAAACGTGTCACCTGATCTGAAAATCACAGGTGCGTTACCGGCCTTTTCAGAAGGAATGCGCTCTTTTCTTGTAGGTTTGAAGATCGTATCGGTTCAGAAATATCGCCGACGATAGCTTATTCCACAGTTCCGTTTGGTTTAATGATCTTATATTGTATGGTCACCAAGATTAAGAGTTTGTACAAAATACCAGATCAATCGGACGCCAGGAAAGGGATTAAATACCAATTACAAAATTTTATCCTGTATATGCATACACATGTTTGAGTAAATACAATTTTTGATTCCTATTTTTGACCCAAAGCAAGACGAGGAAGAGAATGAGCTATGTAAGATTCGTAGCAATTGGCGTTCCGTTGTCTCGGCCTACTCCCATGGGATGTAGGCGTGAGGTTATGTATGTATGTATTAGCCAAACAAACAAACAGGTCAAGCTAAATAAAATCATTTAAAAAAGTCCTTAAAAACATAGGTACTTTAATCTTTAATAGAAGCTCATCACACACTTTCCTAAAAAAAATAACACCATGTTTATACAGTTTCGATTGGCAATTAATTTTAAATCTCCTCCGCTGATACGCTGTAACACCCCTTAATAAGGTTGGAGCAAAAATAAATAGCTCCCCTAATATATAATGTAGGAAAAAATCCGTTGGTTTCAGGCAAGTTATTATTTCCCCTGTCCATAGCACGCTGGTACTTCCCACGCTACTATAGTACCTATATACATATACGTATAATACACACATGTTGTTTTATGTATGTATTTAAGTGTCGGAGAGACATGCTTCGGCACAAATGGGCCGGCTCGACTGGAGTGATACCACGGCCTCACAGAAAACCGACGTGAAGCAACGCTTGCGTCGTATTTCGTTGTGTGAGGTTACCAGAGGCCCAATTTTACCAATCCCCGATTCCCCAACAACCCTTAAATTCCTAACATTCAAAAGGCTGTATTGTATAAGTTCAACTTACTCGACTGACTGCCTCGTTGGCCGAGTTGGAGTATTACTGGATATTTTTCGTTTTTTTTTTCATTAGTAGCACGAAGTCTGGAATTGTGTCCAATATATGGCAATAGGCTCACCCCCTATTACATGGGACTTATAACACAAACGGTGAAAAGTGGGTGTACATTGTATAGCGGCATTACGTACCATAATGTGCACCTCAGCCTACCCCTTCAGGGATAGATTCAACTTACTACCCTTCAATATACAGTATACAACTCACTAAATATATACATACATAAACAGTGAACCGGATAAAAGTAATTTAGTTTCCAGGTAAAGTCGGGCATCGGTAGTTTGGTCGGCGGTTGCTGTAGCACGTTGCGTGAGGTAATTACATCAAGTGCTGTTACTGCGATTTCTAGTATATAGATGTTTAAATAAAACTTTGCACGTTAAAGAGTCATGCTTCGGCACGAATGGGCTGACTTGAATTGAGTGATAAGTACCACTGCCTTGCAGAAAATCGACAATGAAACAACACCTTAAAAGTGTTTCGTCATATGACGTTATACCAATATAATATCTACTGAGTTTGGTCTAGAGACTCACCATGAGTGAGATTACTGGCGGCAAATTTCTTCTCCCGTATTTACAATACTTTTTGTGTGGAAAAATCATTAAATAATTACTTCGGCTTTGGGTGAGCCAAAGAGAGACAGTCAGACCCTTACTGTCTGAAAACCACCTTATTGCTAATCGTGCGTCGAGCCGGAGTAGAACCTTGATGACCCAGGTCGTTCGCAGTACCGAATTTTCCTTAAAGCCCTCAATTTTAATTCCGTATAAGTTGGCAATGCACTTGTAACTCCTCAAGTGTTCTAAGTATCAATAGGCAGCACTGATTACGAAGGTTGTTCTGAGAAAACAACAATTATATTATAAAACTAATAGCTAAACTATAAACGGTCGCTTACACCACACTAACCGGAGATTAAAATAATAATTATCCTACACGTATTACCGAATAGCGCAAAGACATAGAAACTTTCAAGGGTTAGGGCTTAATCCCTTCATAATCCGGGATTAAGGGGGAAACTGAATGGGTTTTGGTGGGGAATAATTTCCATATATCTGTTGGTAGTGTTCTATTTAGTCGTGGCTTGGTAGCGACCAGGGAAATGGGACTGACGGAGAGAATTCCTGAAGAATTTTATGTTAAAATTGCTTTAAACTCGTTTAATTTATATTCGGATCAGTTGCACGTTATATGTTGTTATAAAGTATTGTTTTATATTTGTTTTGTGAATTCAGCTTCACTAAAAAACTACCTACTCAATAATTTTGTTTAACATTAAAAATCCTTCCTTCTTAGTCAAATTTAAACAAATGATTTTGACTTTGAGATACACAAGATTTCTTTATTGCTCCTAAATACGTAATCATAATGTTATTTTGTGTACTTTAAAAAAAATGTGTTGATAAATATAAAAGACTGCACGGTTGTTGCGGAGGCTGGCTGGGTTTTAATCCCGCACGGAGCAACTTATTGTGTGATGCACAGTGAAATCTTTATAACGCACCCACGACACAAGAGCAAATCCTAGTGCGGGGCAACGCAAAAAAGGTAATAAACAAACTTACTTTGTTATTAAAATATGAGTTGATCATAATTAATTAATGCCACGTGTTCTCCATTTCTAAATGCTTAGCAGTTTATAATTGCGATTGGACACGACAACATCTTATGGCGTTGCTGATTATGAGTATAATTATTTTTTTATTAGTCATCCACACAATTTAACGGTTTAAATAAGGATTTAAGTATGCATGATTTAATTTTTGCAAAGGTTTTCTAAGAAGCAATTAATCCTGTGATAAACTTTATTGTTATACTTATGAGTCTGTTATCACTTTCGAATTTAGTATATGTATGTAATATTAATTATGAAGTTTGGCCTCATTCTATCCTTTACCGCGTTTTATAGTCTTTTTATGGTATAAGCCGTTAAACGAGCAGATGAAACACCTGGAGCCACCCACGGACACCCGAAACACCAGAGGCGTTACAAGTGCGTTGCCGGCCTTTTGAGGGTTAAGAATCAAAGGATTGTTGGGGAATCGAGAATTAGGAACAGGGGTAATTGGGCCTCCGGTAACCTCACTCACACAACGCAAGCGTTGTTTCACGTCGGTTTTCTGTGAGGCCGTGGTATCGGTCCGGTCGAGGCGGCCCATTCGTCTCGAAACATGGCTCTTCCACACTTATAATGCAACTACAATTATAATAAACTTAAAAATACTTTTTTAAATACTCTTCTTATTTTGTCATAAATATTTTTATTTCATCACCCACTGCCGCATTCCGCTTTCATAAAATGTCTTAAAAAACAAAACCGCAAGTTTGAACTAAACAAGACCACTGAAGCCGGAGCGACATCTGGCTAAAAAAAAAACATACAAACAAACAAAAAAAAAAGAACTAAAATAAAGACTTGCACATTTATTCCACTCCGTTTGGAATTTTTATATAAAGCTTTTTGAAAAATATTTTCACCTCTTGTTTCCCTGCATTTTGCAGTGTGGCTCTGTTCTATAGTAATTTCAGCTAAGCCAAAGCTGGGAGGCTTAAATATATTTACAGTGAAGTTTTGGGACGATCCTTTAGTTATAGAGCGGTTGCGGTACGCGTCATAGTTCATGAAGTACATTCGGTGACGGTAAACGAGGTTAATATTGTGCAAGTCGTCCTTTGAAATTTTGTTAAAATTAAATTCGCAGTTTATTTTTGTTTTGATAATTCATTTTTTATGCAGATAATATTAAAATTGTGTGTAGTTGGTTAGATGTTAGCACGTGTGACTGCTGAATAAGAGGATTATTGAGTCAAGCAAAGATTACCAAGGTCTATTATTTCGAAAACGTGTTGATAATAGTAACTATGGTGTCAAATGTAAGGCAATCAGCTCACTTCTATTATTATAGGACTCGACAATCGTAGCGTGGCGTTAAAGCCTATATAACCGTCCTTGAAAAATGCACTTTCCAAGCCAAAAGTTCTGGAGATAAGCACGTTCAAACAAACGCAATTCTTCAGCTTGACAGATAATATTTATATTGTTACATAGTAATGTAACGTCCACTTTTCACCATTTGTATTATAAGTCCCATGTAATAAGGGGTGACCCATTGCCATAATATTATACTGGGCACTTTTCCAGACTCCGTTTCGGCGGGTTAGTTATTTATAAAATTGGTGGAATAAACTAACTAACCAATTCGACTAACAAACTAGACGAACAACAAATATTCTATACAATATCTAAGGCTTGCAACCGAGCAACAATAGATGACATAGTCACTTTATACTCCTAGGTACCCCAGTTCGGTATCGGCTGTCGTAAAATAAGACCGGCCGGTATTAAGCCCTAGGCCTTACATACCGTTACTAAAGCACCTGCATGAGCCTTAGGTATTACCTTAATCCTAGGCGACTAGATATAGGGTTTATCTCACCAAAATGTTTTGGTTTTAATGCTATAAAAATACCTTTATATATGACTAGGTTTCGCCCGTGGCTTTGCACGCGCTTTTTGGCAGGTGCACGATTTTTTTGTTAGTCTCAAATAGTCCACATACAATTTTTAACCCCCGACGCAAAAAGAGGGGTGTTATAAGTTTGACGTGTCTGTCTGTCTGTCTGTCTGTCTGTCTGTGGCATCATAACTTCCGAACGGATGCAGTGATTTCAATTTAGTTTTTTTCGTATGAAAGGGGACTTATGTGCGAGTGTTCTTAGACATGTTTGATGAAAATCGGTTGAGCCGTTTTAAAGTTATGGGCGGTGAAAGTGGGGAGATTAGCCGAACGTCTGCAAATATACTGGGATGGGTTCTAAAATTACACCGCACTGAAAGAAGATATTGAAAGATATTATTTTTTCATATAAACAAAAATAAAAAATTAATAAAAAATTAAAAAAAAATTAAATTAAATTAAAAATTTAATAACAAAAATATAAAATTTTTTATTTAACGTTTTATTATAAACAAAAAATCTTGCACCAATGTAATCTTTAGCCTACTTATAGAAACAAAAACTAGTAATTAATTAGTCAAAAAAAAAAACGAACGAGCTTGACCTTAGATGTAATCTTTACCTTAACAAGAATCGAAATTATAGTAAGTATATGTAATATACTAAGCCTAACTTAACCTAACCTACCTATAAAAAGTATAAAATAAAAAATTAAATTAAAAATTTAAAAAACCCCCGACATAAAAATTAATTTCCCTTTAAAAAGTAAAAAATAATAAAAGAAACTTAATCTTAAAGTACCTAAGAATGTACTAATAATTCTAAAAAAAAAATACGTCTCGTTGGGGGACCGCATGAATACGGACTGCACACCGCCGCCCGCGCCGCTATTTCTATTTTATGCGTTATAGTTAAGTACTTCAAAACATCAATTTACTTTAATGTTAACACCAAGCATGTGATACTTATGAACAAATCGTAGATAAGTAAGAAATAATTAGGAGCGTTCCCCTAACGCGACGTATTTTTTTTTTAGAATTATTAGTACATTCTTAGGTACTTTAAGATTAAGTTTCTTTTATTATTTTTTACTTTTTAAAGGGAAATTAATTTTTATGTCGGGGGTTTTTTAAATTTTTAATTATCTTTCTATCTTGTAAATTTCGGAATGTTCCATACTAACATTCACCCAGCATTTTCGGAAAGTAGGAGATTAGAAAGAGACAAAAATAGCCAATATAGAGTTTGATAATTAATATTTTGTGTTTTTTCATCAAAATTTACCTAGTAGTTTCTATGATTTTTTACTTAAAATTTTGGATGATACTAGTGCCAAAGTACAAACATGCAAATTCAAACCTTGTCTCTTTAAACAATAGATTTGAATTTCCTCTAATTCAGTGCTAGTTCAGGTTCTGATCGATATATTTTTAGTGCAAGTATGCTGAACAACTTGTAAATCTTTTAGGATTTTTTTTTAATTATAATTTAATGGGTTGATGTTTGGGCGCTATCTCACTTAGTTGTAAGTGATGATGCAGCCTACGACGATGGAGTACGTCTGCCCATAAGCAACCTATTCGCTCAGGCGTTGAAGTTTCCCAGGTTGTGTTCTGTGTTCCCATCAGGAAACACAGAATCCGGCTAAGAATTTAAGGATTATATTTTGAATAAAAGATAACCCGCATTGTCGTCCGCAGTACTTAAAAACCACAACTAAAATTGTAAAAAAATCGTTCTATAACCTCATTTTCACCACACATCCATGGTTAAGTTCACACACGTACACAGTGGCGTGGTGACCCATAAAATTTACCCGACACCCTCACTGATAACGTGCTATAAGTTAATTTGAATTTAAAAATGAATCCGCCAAACGCAGCCTTACTTTTCATGGTGGAGCTGTGAAAACCGCGGATTACAAATTATAATAATGATAGATAAATCTACCTATATAAACTTTATTGTACAATAAGTAAGTAATAATGGTTTAACCACGTAAATGTTCTGAGAGAAGCTCTACTAGTTTCCAGTCACAGAGGCCTTCATCATGAGCAACGTGCGCTGATGCGGCGACGTTGCGCAGCCTACTGTGTAGTGTTGATATAGCCGCGGCGAGGTAAGCAGTCGCAAGCTTACGCGGTGTAGCTATGCCTCGCCGCGTCACTCGAAACTAGTAGAGCTCTTCTCAATATTTACTAGACGACAGACGTTAAAAAACGACGGTTTACGTCGTCTTTAATTAGTTTAGAGTGCGATAGCACGTATATGATTAGATGCACGTCAAAACGGCTGAAGGGATTGAGATGAAATTACAGGGTTAGGTTATGGTGTGAAACAACACACCGGCATTTATTATCCTGTGAGAACGCTGACGAAGCCGATTATAGAAGCTATAGTGTTAAATAAAATGCAACAATATTAATTAGCCGCCGACTCTCTGGCCACAACCATAAGATTCACCCATTTGAATTGATACGCTCCCTCGCTCTTATTAGAAGGAAGATTCGAGAATGCAGACCCATTACGTATATTGTGAGAATGGGTAAAGCGCAACGTAGCAATATGAGTGTAATGACTTCATTTATAAAAACTTTGAAATAGCAACTTTATAGTCAAGGGGATCTTTATTTTTGGAATCAACAGGAAATCATCCAATGACTTTTTCTGCCTTGGGTGAGACGGGAGGGCAGTGTCAGACTCTTACTGACTAAAAACCACCCCGTTCCTTCTTCTGGCCATCCCGAGCCGGAGCCCCGGTAATAGTCAAGAAGTTAGGGGATATTAACAGTTTGACAGTGGAATCACTACAAAGTATAAAATAAAATCAATCCTTCCCCCTAAACCTCCAGTACCCAAATCAATGCGTCTCAAAAGCACGTGCACTACTTTGCAATTAATGCCGTCCATGGACGGTGACGCAGGTGACCCGTTAGCTAGTTTAACGCCCTATCCAAAAAAAAAGGAAAAATATAATAAATACAGTAAATAAAGTAACACTAGTTATTGAGATGTCGTTTCATGAAAAATGGCGGCCGCGGTACATCCGATTCAGAGGCTCTCAGGAAATTATGTCGACATGATTCGGCAAGTTTTGTAGGTGTGGTGCTAACTTACTATTACTCTTTTAGTTAGTTGGCCGATTAAATAATAATGTTTAGCGACTTCAATAAAAGAAAGACGTTTTTAGTTTCAGTTATATGTATGTTGGTCTGCAACTGTCTCGCGATTGGTTGAAACGATTTTGATGCGGTTTTCAGAAAAGTGTTTGTTATACGTAGGAGAGATGTCATAGTGAACCCGACGTTTAAGACGCTACTTAAGGAAAAAATTGCGAGAAAACTTGGACATAATATAATTTCCAATTTTAAGTTGGAAATTACCCAAACCTCATTAAGCAAGCGTGTGGATTAATGTTCAAATCTTCTACGTGCGAGAATAGGCCTTTGATCAGCAATGGTCATTTAGTATCTAATTGAAATTTTAAAAAGAAACCTCTACTTCACAACAAACCACCAAAAATTCAAATACGAATATAAAAATCCACACACACACATACACAAACATAAAACGCTTCTCATTTATTTTATTCCTTCATAAAAAAAAAACACAACATTTTTGTATAGATCTACTTTTATACCAACTATAAAGTCATCAAATAATACGCTTCCCTACATTAGAATACTAAAATTGTCCACAAAAAATGATGACAGTTTCAAAAGCAAAGGATCTTAAGACGAAATGCTCAGGGGACATAAGCATAATACCCCTAAGATCGAAGGCAGCGCCCCCTACCCTGCGGAAAATTGAATTTATGCTTCATTCTCCATAAAATGCCTATGCCAAATTTATTTTAGAACATTAGCATATTAAAACGACTCTTACCTGTGTAGGGTTGGAGTAAAAAGTTGCTTTGGTAGCCGAGTTTATTTTATATTATTTAACCGACTTTGAAAAATAAAGGAGATTGTAAATTCTGCCTGTTTGTATGTTTGTTTGCGATTATATCAAGATTGGCTGAAAAGATTTTGATGCGGTTTGACTTAGCAGTAGGTTTGATTGACGAACTTTTTTTATTACAATCGGTATATTGACCGACATTTTTAAATTATTAAAAACATTCAAAAATATATAAAGCAGTAGGAATGAAGGTTAAATCGGATTTTTGTTTATTGAATTTTTTTTTTCTAAATAAGTACTATTTAAATTCATTACATAACATTTATGCAACATTAATTAAGGTATGACATTATGTGACATTAATAAAATATTATTTATTTTCCAGTTACCAAATTACCAACTAATACCAACATGAATATTTTTCTACAACTTAAAAAATAATTCTACATACATAGAATCACTATTGTCTGTTGTTTGTGTGTACGTTTCTCAACTGTACTATACATACAGGTTGAACAAAAAATGTCATTTGCGGTATTTCCGAACCGATACGACCTTCAAACCTTCGAGAGAAGAGCGTATTCCTTCTTAAAAGGCCGGCAACGCACCTATGACTACTCTATTGTTGTGGGTGTCCATGGGCGGCGATGATCGCTTACCATCAGGTGACCCGTCTGCTCGTTTGTCCCTTATTCCATAAAAAAAATTAAGCACTAAGATACATTTTTTAACAAGAGACTTTTTTGTGAACCGTACAATCGTCGTAGGTACTTTAAATAATAAGATCAGTACTTCTTATACGAGGCATAAAAATCTAGATGTGTTCCAAAACATCGCGCTTACTACCACTTGAGGTGAGCAGGAAGAGTAATGACTATTACCAAACATTTTCCGAAGAAAATGTTTTTTTATTCGCAGCGAAATGGCTTTAGAGTACTTTAGAGCTATCGTATTTTACTTACGAGTATACTTATGTTATTAGTACCTTACATTCCAGACGCCTCCGTGGGGATATTCAGTGCGTCAAGAATCACGCGACGATCTCCAGCCACCGTAAGAGCGGGTCTGCGGACGGCGAGCAAGAGCTCGCCGCCTGACCAGAACCAGACCAGTCATAGAATTTACCCCATAAGGACTGATGCTCCGGAGCCGCGGACAACTTAATGGGTTACCGGGGCTCCGGTTCAAAGCAGGAGTAGGAACTGGGTGGTTTCTAGTCAGTAAGAGTCTGTCACTTGATGATTTTTACTCCTGAAAAATTCGTACTCTAGAATATTTTGAGAACTTAGTGGTAGTTGTACTAGTTGTATCTGCTCTCTAGTCGCGCTAGCGATGATTTCGTAGAAAATATGTACGCAAAACTTAGAGACTGTGAACCAACCATAAGAATAGATATTATTTATATTCATATTCAACTTGACTTTGTCTGACTGTATGTATTGCTATCACAAAATAATAGGAACTAATTAAGATTATAAATAAAAATAAAAAAACTAATTTCCTTAACATCGAATAAATGGAAAAGTAATAAAGAAAAACACAAAGCCATAATCGATTTTCTTAATAAACTTAATTAATTATTATTACTAAAAAACGTACTTTAAGTAACTTGAAAAGAAAAATCTGTTTTCACAAACGCGTCTTGATTTCATGGTCAGTTATGGGACACCGTGCAATCATTAATATTGATTTTTTACGGTCCTCCCAGGTTTTTATATGCTGTGGAGGGTGGTTGCCGTAGCAGCGTCACTGTGGGCTCGCAGCCATGAGGTTAATCATCCTCTTCTCTCTTGGCCTCGTCGTGGTACTAGCTGCACCGGTAAGTAAAAAAAAAATCCCACCATATCTATCAATGACATATTTTTTTATGATATAAGCTGGTAAACGAGCTGACGGATCACCTGATGGTAAGCTATTGCTGCCGCCCATGAACACCCGAAACACCAGAAGCGTTACAAGTGCTTTGTCGGCTTTTTGGGGTTAAGAGTTTAAGGGTTGTGGGGAATCGGGGATCGGGAGGTAATTGGGCCTTCCATCCTCCATAAGTAAATGATATGGACGTGGTATTATTATCTCTTGTGTCGTGGGTTAGTTTACAAACATACACATTCACATACACATCACACCACACGCATATCCGGAACAATAAATATGGGTTATGCACAAAAAAACGTAATGGATCTAAATAAAATTAGGCACAAATGCAGAGATACAATTTTCAGACTAACAGAATAGAACGTAGGATATTTTTTATTTCGATAACGCCAACGCAGCTGACAGAAACGAATACATATATTTAAATGATTATAACATGCTCTTAACATTATACATTATTTTCTTAAGCAGGTCGAAGATCGAGACAATGATGGCGTAAGTGAGATCAATATTTATTTGTTAACAATATGTTTAGGTAATTCAACATATGTTTTATAATATGGATCTATGGATGGCTTCCCTACTATCAATATATCGCATACTCGAGCTGCATAGCTTAGTAAAAACAGTCACATAGTTTCACAGCTTAGCTATTAGATCTTCGTAGCATAGCTACATAACACAAATCTGGTGGAAAAGCGCCCTAAAATAAAAATACAATTAGCTACAGAATGAAAATCAGAAACAGTTCACTCAAACCCTTAAAATAGTAAAATTGATGAACAAAATTCTGTTGTACAGGGCGAACGCGACCGAGACGATGATGATGATGATGATGACGACAAGGATGACGATTTGGTATGCAATAATAACTCTGGTATTGTACAAATAACTTACTTAGTAAATAGCACCGTATTTATTTTGAATAGGGAAAATTATCCAATGACTTCTGTTACTGACCAATAACTAGTACTACGTTCAGTCCTGAATAACTTATACTAGGGTCTTCAGACTGAGCATCTATTAAGAAACTACGTTATTTACATGGATTTGACGGTAAACTTGTATTCAAATTCTTATTCTGATGACAATTTATGTGAATAGTGACATATAAAACCGGCAGTCAATGCATTTTGTATCTTAATCACAGAGAAAACAGTAAACAATTTCATACTAAACTTCATATAACAGCTCGATTTTAAATTCGCAGAGACTTGAACGGGAAAACAGACGCGAAAGCGATAGGAGTGATGACGTCAGACTAAATAACGAACAAGACGAAAGCAGACGAAATAATAACTGGCAAGATAACAGCAGACGTGATAACGATTGGGGAGAAGAAAGCAGACGAGATAACGACTCACGAGACAAATATAGACGAGACAGTGACTCACTAGACGTATATAGACAAGATAATGACAGACTAGAAGTAAATAGACGAGATAATGACAAACTAGAAGAAAATGAACAAGATAACGACTGGCAAGAAGAAAGCAGACGATGTGGTTGCAATAAGTGTTGTAAAAAAGATAAATGTGGTCGTGGTTGCGGTAAGGGTAAAAACAGGCGTAATGACGATAGTCCTGACGACGAGGTAGGTGACGAAAGGCTTGAAGAAAACACACAGGATGACTACAGACGATGTGGTTGTAAAAAAAAACATGAATGTGGTTGTAAAAAAAATAAATGCGGTTGCGGTAGGGGTAAAAGCAGGCGTGATGACAGTCCTGATGACTGTCGCTGCGGTAGAGGTAGTAGCAGACGTGATGACGATAGTCCTGATGACAGCAGACAAGACGGAGATAAAAATATTCAAGAAAGCGAGAAATTGAATGTAGACGGTCGAAGAAATTATGACTGGCAAGATAACGATAGGCGAGATGACTACAGACCTGATGTAAGTGTCATATTAGTAACTTAGAACCGATATAAGAGTGCTTTTCCACCAGAGATGTGCTGCGTAGCTATGCTGCGAGGATGTAATAGCTAAGCTGTGAGCTTAATTTTAGTTTTATATCTCTATCTTAACTTTTAACAGTCTGTGTGTTAAAAACTTACATGTTTTAAGTAAATCTTATCTAAGTAATTTAATTTAGTATTTAATATTAACATTAAATATCCGTAGGACGACAGACGTGAAAGAAGAAGCAACAACGTAAGTATCGAGGCAGTACTTCAACTTATAAACTAGCTTCTACCCGCGGCTTCATCCGCATTCCCGTAGGATAAAAAGCAACCTATGTGTTATTTCAGACCTATATCTACCTGTCCCAAATTTCAGACCGATACCTACAGCCGTTTTGACGTGATTGAGTAACAAACATACACACAAACTTTCGCATTTATAATATTAGTAAGATACGAAAGATTGTATGTTTGTTTATTCTTTCTTTATTTCAAAACGGCTGAAGGGATCGGAATAAAATTTGGAACAGGGGTAGATATGGTCTGGAATGACACATAGGTTTTTTACCCCACGGAACTCGAGCCAAGCGGCTGAAAGAAGCTAGTAATGATTTTTTTCTTAATATTAAAATCTAGCTTCCTTAATTTTTCTATTCGAACTGTTATTTTTCTTAAATACAATTTTTCAGGAGGCTGAAAATTCTGAAGCATGGAACGCAGACTGGCAGATTTGATACTAGCTGGTTACATTTTTCTTCTTTTACTCCATGTCCAAAAATACGTCATGCAAGATGGTCGCTTTATTTTTTATTTAAAAAAATAATGAATTTCAATGTAAAAGTTATTGAAACATTATAACCATTGTATACATATCATCTTTTATTAAATCTTAAGTCCTCACGGATAGGAATCCACAAATGCTTTGAGAGTAAATATTCAAATTACAATATTGTAACTCCAAACCGAATTTAGGTATTTTCAATTGCATTATTTTTGTATCGTCACGCCTACTATCCCCGAAGGGGTAGGCAGAGGTGCAAACTAGGACATGTAATGCCACTGTGCACCCACTTTTCACCATTTGTGTTATAAGTCCCATGTAATAGGGGGTGAGCCTATTGCCATATACTGGGCACAATTCCATTTGCCTCCTACCATAGCTTTTAATATTTATGTGCCTTCTGTGGTTGTATCCAATGTCCAGCTGTGTAATAACAGCAAGGTAGACAGGCGAGCCTTATCCGCACCGAGGCACCGAACCCGTAGCTAAAAGCGAACGGGCCACTGGTCGCTCCAGGGACCTTCAATAGACAAGCTGGATGTCAAAGTAATTGCGAGTTTGTCATGGCCTCCGAACTCCGCGGGAGTCGCCGCCTCCTTCAATTTGAAGAGCGACTGAGAGAGATCTCTTAGTATGCGAGGAATTGAGGAAGGCTATAGGCTTAAAACATCATGCTACAAACAATAGGAGTCGAGCAACGGGCTCAGCGCGAGAGTAGCTATTCCATATATCTAATAATTGAGGTAATAACACAAAGTCAAAGTCTCAGCATTTATTTCAATTAATCTTAAGGCACTTATGAAACGTCAAATTGAATTGTCCGTCAGTTTGTCTGTCAGTGAAGCTAGGTTCTAAGATCGTTTCAAAGTGTAGCTTTGAATAGAGAAGAACGAGCAAGAAACTAGAAAGTTACTCTTTTAAAAAAAAATGTGTACACAAAACACATAAACAGGTAATTTCCTTAAAAAATATGTAGACTACATTTTTTTATCTTTCAAAACCGCTATGCGATGAAAACATAATCTTAAAAGCAATCATAAGTAATAGGGTGTCTTCGTCACGTGGAATTCCGGGGACCGTGTCATCAATCGTCTTAAACGGTGCGATGTAAATTTCTTTGTCCTCATTTAAAGCTCAAGTCGAACAAATGGAACTCTCAGGTTCCAGAGAGTCGTTCCAGTACCTCTACCATAAGTTTACTACAATTGTTGTTTTACCGGATACATTTCGGAGAGTGTGCAGGGGAACTGCACAACTTGATTCCTCCTAGTCCTTTCCATCATCGAACCACAAGACAATCGGCGAGGCGTCACCGTTTCATGGTGGATATCCCACCCACTCGCACGAAACGCTTCGCTTCAAGCTTCCTTGTGCGAACTGCTAGGGAGTGGAACTCCTTGCCGGAGTCTGTGTTTCCTGATGGGTACAACCTGGGTGTCTTCAAAGCCCGAGTGAATAGGTTGCTTATGGGCAGACGTGCTCCACCGTAGGCCGCATCATCACTTACCATCAGGCGGGATAGCGGCCAAACGTCCGCCCATTTAACATAAAAAAAATAATAATAATTGTTTCTGTCGATACTCGATAGCGTAGAAGTAACTTTTTTGCATGGCTTTTAGTTCCACTGGTGACTGATAGAGGCGTTGTAAAATTTGACATGTACATAATATTTACGTCGTCGGTAGACTATCGAGAAATACTATTGCTTCAAACTCATGGTAGAGGTATTGAATGTTTTCTAGATAGGATGGTTGTACTAATGGCCACTTTGGGTAGGCATTCGTGATTTCGTACTACGAATTACTGTGTAAGGTTTTAGGTCGCTGATTATGCTTTTATTTCTACTTTTGTTCTTTATTGTAATGTGCTGAGGAATTGTGTAATTACGGAGTATAATTGGTAGTAGTTATATAATATGTCAATGGTGTTTAATCTTAGAAAGTAAATATAACTGATGACTGTTGATGAAGCGAAAGAGGTATATAAGAATCGTAGCAATAGATGACGGGGTATGAAAATTAAAAATCAATTTAGTTCGTCAGTTAGGTAATGAAAACATATTTAAGATAACTATTAGATAAAACTAATCAAAGTTTAGGAGTTCCCATTACCTGCAAATAGTTCGTTTCTACCTATAAAACATACCTAGAAGTGATGTCATAAGATATTTCAAATCAATATATCTTCGAAAGTATTTGTTACCCTAAGAAAATAAAAAGTACCTGTCTAATGTTTTAAAATAATCTATAAGACGAACAATAAAATAAAAAAATGTCATCTACCCCATTAGCGTTGCATAGTCTCTCTCTCATGGGAAACAGGCATATAATATGGACATATAACTCGGTAAAACTCACATAATCTTCAAACCACATACGATTAACAAATAAAGTGGGACCCCCACACTTTATAGAACCGTACAACATAACTGGGTTTGGTTCAATAGATTAATCCACCGTCAGACCCTTACTGAAGATTGAGTTGAAAAACTTTTGGGTTTACGTGGCCGAGGCTACGGGTTAACAAGTGAGGGAGAATAGGAGCAAGTTTGCGGTGTAAATTTTAAGCACCATTAAGTAATGTAGTAGTTAAGTTACAATTTCGTGTAAGCGATTATGTTATCGGCTTACTCACGTAACTGTTTGACGAGGAACTCGACTAGTTTCAAGCCAAGCTAGAGGCTCATATTCATGAGCAGCATTCAGCGACACACGACGCGGCGATTGTCACGCTGCTACTCTTTACAACACAATTACTTGAAAACAATTACGTGAGTAAGCCGCTAAAATAATAATCAATTTAGTATGTCTCGCGAAAGTTATAATAAAAGCGATTATGTTATTGTGTGTCTTAATTTTGAGTGAGAAAATCTTACTATAATTTACTAAATATGAGAAAGTTTGTTTATTTGTTACTCCTTGACGTCAAAACAGCTGAAGGGATTCGAGATTAAATGTTAAACAGGGGTAGATTAGAATCTACTAAATTAACACATAGGCCACTTTTAATCCTACGAGAATGCGGGCGAAGCCGCCGACAGAAGCTAGTGTAATTCCGGAGCTGCGGACTATCTAGCGGGTTTACCGGGGCTCCGGCTCGAAAAGCAGGAGTAGGTACGGGGTGGTTTTTAGTCAGTAAGAGTCAGACACTTCCTCTTGCCTCGCGGCACACTTGCGTCGCCTTAAAACGGGAGAAGTCATAGGATGATTTTCCAGCATCAAAAAAAGCTTATGTAATAGATGAAATAGTCATCAACATTAAGAGTATGTATCAATCATCAAATCGACATATCATCAAGAAGGGGCAAAAATTCCAATGACTAAACTTGACTAAAACAAACAAGGTAAACAAAATAAAACCGTTTAATAAATAATGATATAGCTTCAGCATAATAAAACAAAGGGTAAATTAACTGTATTACCTAATTAGTAATGATACCACGTAATAATTAGCACCTGTGTGGAGCAGCTCCTACGATTTATCACGCCAAGCGCGGGTCCCGTGGACCGCCTGGAAATTGCACCGACGCGACCGACGCGCCGGTCCGATTTATGTTATACCTAAGACTTGTTTACAATGTTAATCTACTATTAAAGACTTTTCTGTAGTACTTTTCTATGGTATAAGAAATTGAGCAGACGGTTCACCTGATGTTAAGCAATCACCGCCGTCCATGAACTCCCGAAACACTAGTGGCGTTTTTTTTTTTCGTGGGGAGAATATCATCTAATGACTCGCGAGAGGGAGTGTCAGAGTCTCGCTGACTTAAAATCACCACGTTCCTACTCCTACTTTCGAGTCGGAGCCCCGGTAATCCGCTAGGTCGTCCGCAGCTCCAGACCAGAGGCGTTACAAGTGCGTTGCCGGCCTTTTGGGGGTTAGGTATTTAAGTGTTGTTGGGGAATCGGTGATTGGGAAGATTGGGAAGGGAAGGGTAACTGGGCCAACGACAACCTCACACACATAACGCAAGCGTTGTTTCAAGTTTATTGTAATAATAGCTTCTGTCTCTGATTAAAACTTTATTTTCTTACTTGCATTCTGAATAAGTGTCACTGTACATACACCTTAACATTTCAAGAAACGATGCACACTGGTCGCAAGCTCCTGTTCTAAGGCATAATAATGTTGTAAGACGATTTATAGCACAGCATTTGCACCACGGAAATGGTCCACCGATTTCCAAACGGCATTACTAAGTTACTACTATTACTAAGTTTAAGATTATTTTGGTCAAACAAGAAAGGAAATTAATGTAAAATGATTGAAAGTTGAGCAGAGACGATAGAATGCCAAATGACACGAGTCTATCAGGTGACGTCCTGCATGAACGTTTTAGAAGCGAACGCGAAGCGTTGCGGTGACACGCGAATCCAACGCGATTCGGTGTGACGCGATGCGGTGTGGTCCAAAAACTAGTGTTCCGTGTATGTGAAGTTGTATGTTTGTAAACACACCCACGACACAGGAGAAAATCTTATAGGCAACGGTTTTTTTTCATGGATTTTTTTTAAACAAAAAAAATATTTTCTATTCTCATTTTGTTTACGTGACCATATTTCGATGCACATGTACCCAGCGCTTCTTTGTTGCATAAAAGCTTGCTTATTATTATTTTTTATATATCCCCTATTTCATCGATTTATGTCCGCCTAAGGCGCTCTCTACCGACTTCCAAATTATATCTCTCACCTAAAAGTGTAGTAGAGTAGTAGAGAGCCATAAAGCCAATGATCGAAAGTTTACCCGGTCATATTTGTTATCAACTAATTTAATATAATGCTAGAGGACCAACTCCGGCTGTGCAAAGCACGGAGAAGCCACACAAAATACAAGTACAGTTGGGATGAACGAATATGTTTAGAGGTTGGATGTGGTACATAACGGCCTCATTTAGTTATTTAAGAGATTGACGTGTAAAAGTGTTATTTTATAACCTATTTGCAAAATAAATATCATTTATCATTCATAAAGGTAAGGGTCCACAGACCCGCGTCGTACGCATTCCGTATGACGTCATCAGTACGCATCGCATGTAGGTGTTGCTGATGATGCGGTCCGTACAATGCGGCTCGGTGGACGCAGTTATATGAGTTTCTATACAAGACAAACTAAAATCTGTTGCGTGCGATGCGTACGATGCGGGCCTGTGGACGTGTACCTTAAAGAAGAAGGGCAGTATTGCAATATTAAGTACGTTATTCAGTGTTGCCAGCGAGAAATTTTAGACATCCGATTGCCTGGGTAAATTGTCATAATTTTTGAGAAAATATATAATTCGGAAGCCGTGCTATTTCTCCAATCAATCTAGACCCTCAATTTATAGCTCACACAAATAATGTTTGTAATAAAATGTGATATGTGACGTTGCCCTAAATATTACCAATAAAAGTACCAATGTACCTCAAAAAGCCATCAGATCGCTAGTGATAGGGCTCAGTAGGACTGATGAACTATAGACTAGACTATTTGTGAACGTGTCTTCTATCAAATAAATGCTTTTTCTTCCTTGTTTCTTTCTAATATCGACCTGGAGTTGCAGACTTCCTAGCGAGTTACTAGGTGCTCCGGCTCTAAAAGTAGGAGTAGGATCGGGTTGGTTTTTAGTCAGTAAGAGACTGACACTTCTTCTCGCCTCACCCGAGACGGGAGAAGATATTGGATGACTCCCCCAAAAATGTATCTCTTAATATCTATTTTAAAATATTTTAGACCAATTCTTTCTTCACTTCATAAAAATACCTTCTCCGAGTGTCCGACCGTAGCAAATCAACAACAAAATTTTCCATTAAAGCAAAAATATGAGCGGTATTTACACTGCACGGCGGCCTGAAGCCGAACAAATTAACCTTTGCGCCGTTGACCACCGGAATTTCATAGTTGCGCCGTCCCCCAAGTATTATTAATAAAAATTGTGGAGACACGACATTTTTAATTTACAGTTACCGTACTTACTGTTCCGTCTTTTCGTTATATAGTGCTAAGACGTTTAGGTAAAGAAAATGTATTTTTATTAACATTAAAAGTGAATTTTGTAGAATAGGGTACTAATCCTATTCAACAAAATTCCTCGTCGTTTCATGCGTGGTAGTTTGAAGGTTTAAGACACCCGCTTCTTATACATGAGAGTGCGGTTTCGAAACCTACCAATGGCAAGTACTAATGTGACATTTTAAAAACTAATATCATTTAGACAAATGGTAAAGGAAAACATCATGAGGAAACCTGAGCTTATAATATCTAAATATAATATTGAAATCGCCAACCCGCATTGAGCAAGCGTGGTGATTAATGCTCAAATCTTTTCTGTGTGAGAAGAGGCCTTTGGTCAGCAATGGCCGCTTATAGGCTGTTGATTAATCTAAAACCCGAATCCACATACTGCCGTACTCAGAGTCATTTAATGGTTACTTAGTCATTATTTTCGGTACAAAATCGTTACTAAGGAATAGTTTAAGTAAGCATTAAATGACTCTGAGTGCGGCAGATAGACTTGCAGCAGTATACACAAACCAATGACCGAAATAGGCAATAATTGTATACACGTCAGTTTGTATATCATCATCATAATGACGATGATCGACATGGACACCGTTACTCCTGGCTAATGTATCACCCATAAGCTTTGTTTGCTGTTACACTTGCTTGCAAATTAATGGGCCATTCATTATTTTAAATATGTTAGAATATTTATTTTACCTTCAATTTTCGCTAGATATTTTACTAGTTTTTTGTAAAATCCATATTCATATTACTATCATTAATGGGAAAGTGTGTTTGTTTGTTTGTCCTATCTTCGCGTCGTAACGGAGGGAGTTTATGACATGTTTTTTTTGGGATTGGAGAGTGACATAGGCTACTTTTTGTCTCTTTCTAACCCCACTTTCCTAAAATAGGGGTGGGAAGTTTGTATGGAACATTCCGCAATTTTCAAGATAGAAAGCTAAAAATAGATAAGTATTATGGCGACTGTTTGTGACTAACAAAAAAGTCTTACATATTTTTTTTAAATCTACTATAACGTAATTCTGAAAATGACATAATAATTGTCGAATGCCAGTGTCAATTACATGCATTTTTTTTCCTATTTTCTTTTTCGTCTGTTGTGAAATATTGGCAAAAATATCTTTCTTAATCTAAGAATCTCAAAGTGAGACAGAAATTAAAATAGTGATTGACACTTACACAACTTATTTAACAGTCAAAATCACAAAATTAAAACCTCACCTTCGCAAAGCAAAATCGGAGAAACACGCAACCACGTACACATAATCACATAAAATTTAGCTCACCTCAGAGAAAAAAGCGCAAATGGCCTCGAAATTAATTCGCCCAAACCAGAGCCCAGCGGTATAATTGACACGGAGCAAATAACAAATAACAATAAGACCGAAATTTCGGGACATGGGCAGAAAAGTAAACAAACTTCTTCTTCAACTTCACGCCTTTTATCCCCAAAGGGGTAGGCAGAGGTGCACAATGGACATTACGGCACATAATGCCGCTATACAATGTACACCTTCTTTTCATCATTTGTGTTTTAAGTCCCATGTAATAGGGGGTGAGCCTATTGCCATATACTGGCCACAATTCCAGACTCCGTGCTACTACTGAGAAATTTTCGAAAAACCGAAAAAAGCTCACTAATATTACGATCCACTCACTAATATATACTACTAGACTAGACTTTTTCTTCTTCTCTAATCTTAAATCTTCTGATTTATTTCGTTGCGGGATCCAAGACAGTCATTCATTTCCCTGGAACGCGCCGGACTTTAGTGTTCCGAAGTTTTCATGGTTGTATCTACTGTAGATCCTGGCTTACAGGAGTTGCAGCAGGGAGGATGTGGCGGGGTTGTCCCAAAAAAAACAATTACGACCCGGGTATCGAACCTGAGACCCCAGTTCCCTTTTCGGCAGTCGCACTTGTGACCACTCGACCAACGAGGCAGTCAGAAGTAAACAAAATGTGCCCTAAAACGGATTCGGAGAAAGTTTTTGACAAACTGTCCGTCTGTTATATTATTCAAATGATGGTGTAATAAATTATTAAGTTTCGTTCGGTTTTAGTTGTTTTTAGTTATAATCAGTTTATTAGGTTAGTTGTTGGGAAAGGGTTGTTTGCAATTAGTTGGGACTAGGTACCTGATGAGTTGATTTGGTTGTGTGTGACTGTTTATGAATTCTTAATTTGTAAAATGTTTTGTGGTTTTGTACTGATTGTTGAGTATAAATGAGTCGAATTTGAATGACATGTGCACGTTTTTTATTGAAAATTGCCAAGTTTAACTGCTGAGTCCTGTCTGAAACAATCAAACTCGAGTTTGTCGAGAAACAATAAAAATGTAATGTTGGACATTGGACAACGAGCTAAAAATCACGGTTTAGTTAAGTAAATTAATCAAGAAAGGCACTACTAGTTTCGAATCACAAAGAGACTCTTCATCATGACGAGACAAGGTCAACGTTGACGACGAATTTACGTGAGTAAACCGTGATTTTTAGTTCATTTAGTATGTCTCACTATAGTAATTATAAAAAGAATAATAGTTTATAACATAGCTAACAAAAAATAGATTTTCGAACTGTAAAACATACCTACTAACTCTTTCATTAAAAAAACGAACTTGATAATTAGCAAAATCATGATTATCTACGTCATTTTAAAAGTCATTTTTTTTTATAAAAAACAAAGTTGGCCTACTCTAGGATTTTCTCCTGTATCGTGGGTGCATTTAAAAACATATAAGTTCATAAACACTTCACACCCAGTCTGGGTGTGATGATTAGGCAGATGATGAGGCAAGACAACAATTTGTGGATCACAAAAAGAATTACTCCGTGCGGGAATCGAACCCGCTACACATTGTACGACAGCCAGTTGCCCAGCCACCACGCCAACGCCAGTAATAGTATGTCAAATCCAACAAAAAAAACAACTCCAAACAAAATTCACGAAAAAAAACACAAAACAAAATTACCTTGTAAAACACAGTGACCAATTAATTATGGCCAGCAGTGTATTGCAGTCAATTTGTCGAGATTAGTAGCGAAGTACATTGGCTGTCAATACAACATAGTACACTCGAGTTATGAAGTGACATTATTCTGTGACGTCATTTGTAAACTGTATGACGTCATAGCTATTAAGGTGATTAATACTGGTATGGCAAATTGATTAATTGTCTTGTGTGTAGAGAGGTGGTTCGAAACTTGATTAGTGCAAACGGGACCTCTTTTTGGTTCATTGTTTTAAACTTTTGAAATGCATTGTGGATTATTTTTGAAAATTATTAGAATTCCAATGAAATCTCTCATGATTACTAGTATTGCAACTGTTTGATTGTCAAAAACCTTTACAATTAAAAATGCAGTTGAAATTATTTCAGAAAGTAAGTAAGAGCAGACGGATCACCTGGTG
The DNA here is from genome assembly GCF_023101765.2 of Spodoptera frugiperda. Lineage (NCBI taxonomy): Eukaryota > Metazoa > Arthropoda > Insecta > Lepidoptera > Noctuidae > Spodoptera > Spodoptera frugiperda. The sequence goes on along the minus strand of NC_064228.1, from coordinate 4,135,791 downwards.
GTAAGCAATCGCCGCCGTCCATGGACACCCGAAACACCAGAGGCGTTACAAGTGCGTTAGCGACCTTTTGGCGGTTAGGAATTTAAGGGTTGTTGGGGAATCGATGATTAGGAAGGGTGGTAATTAGGCCTTCGGTAACCTCACTTGTACAAAGAAACACAACGCTGATTACGACTGATATGATGATGATTACGCAGAACATGTAATTCGGAAAATGTTACATTGGCTTACTTACCTGATCCTAACCCACACCCTCATGCATGAGAAGTGGGTATAGTTTAATTATGTTTATCGAAAGCTTCTTGGAAGTGGCCGATCCAATCAAACTTATTCGCATCCGTATAATCCTTGTATCTATAAAAGTTGATCTGCTTACGCTTGTATAGGCTCTTTAGTATCTTAGTATTTTAATATCTTAAACCACTGGTTTTAAATGAACCCATAATCTAAAAAAGGTAAAATTTAATGAAATTTAGTTTTTACCAAAGTGAGACCAAGTTTGAAATCGCCAACCCACATTGAGCAAGCGTGGTGATTAATGCTCAAACGTTCTCTGTGTGAAAAGAGGCCTTTGGTCAGCAGTGCCTACTTAAAGGCTGATGATGTGATGTGTAGAGACCAAACAGTAAAAGTAAGGGGTTAGTTTGGGTATTAAGTAACTTTTAGTTTCTGATCTGAAGCTCCGGACCATTTAGCGGGTTTACCGGGGCTCCGGCTCGAAAACCAGGTGTAGGAACGGGGTGGTTTTTATTCAGTAAGAGTCTGACACTCCCTCTCGCCCAAGACAGGAGAAGCCATTGGATGATTTTCCCCCTTAAAAAAGTAACCTTTAGTTAAGAGATGGGATTGGTTGGTGATCTTTATCCCACGGAAACGCAGGCAAAGCCGTAGCAGTAGCTAGTACAACAAAAAAAAACAAAAACAAACACCATAACAATTCAATCGGCCGTCAAGTGCTAAATAATTGAATCGCCGTGACGGTAATCATCGCTCGACACACTCGTACCATACAACTCTTATCACCCTCAAAATAAAGTCTAAAATCGCTTAACAATATTTTAAGAATTTCACATCGACCAACTTAGTTTTGCGTATTGAAAATGAAATGTTAAACGAAAATAGACTCTAGTGTTATAGAAATAAGGGTTTGGTGTTATGTTCTGAACTGACTAGGCTAGTTATGGTTAAGATTTTCGTTAATAGTTTAACCGTGGAAGGTATAACTAATAAGAAATGCAACGGTCAGATCTATTAGTCAAACATTTGCAACACTATTTATAGGTTACCTTATTATTATGTTCACAGAAAGTTTGTTTGTTTGGATGTTTATCCGTGTCTTCCTAGTCAAATTGAGACAAATGATTTTGACTTTGACTTTGAGATACACAAGGTATTGTGTAGGTAAATATATTTATTAATCTAGTTTTTAATCGCTCTTAGGCTGCAGTCTTAGCCTATCCTTCTCTCTGTACTCCTAAATGCATGAACATATTATAAATATAAAATACTGCATAGTTAGTGCGGTGGCTGGGCAACAGGCTGCCGCGCAGCGTGTAGAGAGTTCGATACGGAGCAACTCTTTGTGTGATCCATAAATTGTTGTTTCGGGTCTGGGTTTTTATCGAAACGCTTAGCCGAAACTACTGGTTGTAGAGAGATATCAGCTCAATCACTTAAAGACAACTCTTTCAAATTCAGTTCCAAGTTTCCACTTCTTATACATACATACATACATTGCAATTTAGATAAATAATATTGTCAAAAACAAGGTAAAACCGTGGCATAAAACTAGTGTTGTATTACTAAGTTAGTAGGTATTGCCAATAGCCAAACAAGACCGTTAAAAGTAAGCGTTCCTTGAAGCAGTCTTAGGACTTAGTACGAATTTGTAATATTTTTAACGAGATCGAAACGACACCGCATTCGACACTCTGATTGGGTAGTTCATTGGAGCCAATCAATCCAGTACCCTTAGTATGAGTTTGCTATACGTTTAAAGTAATCGAAACGAGAGCAATTCTCTCACTGTCTCTCTTTCTCTCTCTCTCTCTCTATTTATTTTTATCTCCATCTCTCTGTCTATCTCCATCTCTTTCTCTATCTCCATCTCTCTCTCTATCTCTCTTTCTCTATCTCCATCTCTCTCTCTCTATCTCTCTCTGACTCGAATTAACCAACCAATCAGAGCGCCGATTCGATTCGTTGCGATTATTTTAAATATAAATCAAACTCATACTAAGTGTAAAGAGCGTCGAACACGGTCTCGATTTGCTCTCATTATAACGGTAAAATGGGGTGAATAGAAACTCAGGGGGTGAATAGATTTTTTTTTTATTAGGATTATTAGTTTGTTTTCATGATTTTGGTTTTAATACTGAATTAATAAAAAATATTAAAATGGTGTAAACAGTTCTAAATTACGTGAAAACAACAAAATGTTGTTCCTATTCACCCCTGATTTGTTTCTATTCACCCCGTTTTACGGTGTACAAAAACAAAACTCGCACTAAGCCTTCTATTGTGTTACGCCGTGCGTTTACTAAACCCGTTACAATCAATCAATAAAACAGTTTCCGATACCTCTATCAAGGTATCGCATCGGTATTTAAAACAATTAAATTATTTTATGCATCATTGGTCAAGTTATTGTTAGTAGCTCCGTGATACCGGTTGGGCATCCAATCTAAAAACAACACTTTATATTCACCAACACGTAAGTGTCCACTGCTTTTTAAGGGGTGAAAATCATTCAATGACTTCTCTCGCCTTGCTGACTAAAAACCACCCCATTCCTACTCCTGCTTTTCAAGCCGGAGCCCCGGTAAACCCGCTAGGTAGTCCGCAGCTCCGGATCAAGCATCAGCCCTACTGGGCCCCATCTGTGGTGGTCTGATGGCTGTTTGAGACGCGCCGCACGCACGGGTCTAGTTCTGGTCGGGCGGCGAGCTACCCTTACTCGCCGTCCGCAGGTCCGCACTTACTGTGGCTGGAGATCGTCCCGCGATCCCTGACGTCCGGAGTGTCTCTCGCGGTGGCTGGGGAAGTGGCCACTGCTGGACTATAAACAAAAATGAACGAATGAAATGAACATAAATAAATAGGTTTTCATATGAAATTAAAAATAAAACGTTATTTTAAGTAATTCTATTAGTAATCAATAAAACCTACGGCCGAAGATTAAACGAAACTTCGGATTCGAGAACCGGAGTAGGCCCCCAGTTCTGTCTTTAAAATCTTAGAAAGTACGTTATAACTCGGAACAGTCATCATGATGACTGTTGATGAAGCAAAAGAGGTATGTAAGATTCGTAGCAATTGGCGTTCCATTGTCTCTGCCTACCTCCATAGGAGACAGGCGTGAGGTTATGTATGTATGTACATACTTAGATAACAATATAACATTACCTCTACGTAAACTAAAACAGGTTGTTAAGATTAAAATCACTAGTTTCATATAATATGCCTTACTATACTAGGTAAGCTTAGTTATAAGCTGAAGATTAGAAAGTATTAGGAAATTGATATGTTAAGCCTTAAGTAAGTGTGAATACTTGAATGGTTAGTGTATTTATGCTAATTATAAAGCTGAAGACTGCCTCGTTGGTCGAGTGTTCGCTAGTGCGACAAGGGGTCTCGGGTTCGATATCGGGTAGGGCAAAGTAGTACTGGGCTTTTTTCGGTTTTTCGAAAATTTCTCACGCACGGAGTCTGGAATTGTATCCCAATTATATGGGACTTATAACACAAAAAGCATTCCGTGTCCTAATGTGCACCTCTGCCTACCCCTTCGGGGATAAAAGACATGGCATTGCACGTCGCACAAATTAGTTCTACTCAGTCATCTTCACACGGCCTATCGTCGTCATAATGTATTCGAATCGTAAATCCGACAAACTTAATTCAAATACACGGAAATAGCTATAAAACAGTGAGGGTGAGTAAAGTTTTCAATTCCCCCATATCAAACAAAGTGTTGGTTTCTACTGAATCCTCTAAACTTCATACTATTCCGGATTCCGTACAGTTTTGTGGTACACTTTTGTTTCTAGCTTCTGCCCGTGGCATCACCCGGGTTCCAATGAGAAAAACCGGTCATGTGCGATTCGGACTCGCCCGTGAAGGGTTCCGTAACAGCAAGTAGGTGGCATATAATATAACTTGGTTTTACATAGTGTTTGTATGAACGACAAAGTTATATTTGCGGTTTTTGAAAATATTTTATTTCTTAAAAACTAATAACGATATCTGGTTCAAACCAATTTTCGTTGTTAGTTTCTATTGAAATCTACAGCATATATTTTTTTTAGTTTTCTCACTCTCTTATTTTAAAAGTTAGAGGGGGGGGACACTCATTTTTCGGTTACCGAAATACATCAACCTACAAAATTTCAACTATGTAGGCCCCACAGTTTCGGAAATAAATGGCTGTGACATACGGACGGACGGACGGACGGACGGACGGACGGACAGACAGACATGACGAATCTATAAGGGTTCCGTTTTTTGCCATTTGGCTACGGAACCCTAAAAATGGCCTATTCCTTACTCGCCTACTCTAGGTAGACTGTGATCTACCCCTGTTCTAAATTTCATCTCGATCCCTTCAGCCGTTTTGACTTGAAGGAGTAACAAACAAACATACAAACTTTCGTATTGAGAATATCAAAGTGGGATTTGTTAATCGCACGTACTTCGTCACATCGACAGCCCGTGACGATCCACTATTGGATTGTAAACATTCTCTTCATAATAAGGGTTTGCAATTACCTCCACTCTTGGCAGGCTGGTTGAAGATCGCAGTTAAAAAAGTCCAGATTTATTCGACGGCGCTGCTGTCCAATCTCCGGATAGTGACATTGGCTTCTTTTTGTATATAAAGCTAAAAATTGCTATATGATTAACAAAAAAAGAATGCATATTATTTTTTGCAAATCAGCCCCCAATCCCTTAAAAGAACGCGACGGAGCCTCGGTCAAAAACTAGTAATCAAGTATTACACTAAGAAAACCCAATAATACTTTACCCAACCTCGCACTGCTCAACAGATTACATCATTGTTGTTTGTCTGACCAGTCTCTCAAGAGGCGGCGACTTTGAATAAAAGAGAAGCGTCATGCAGTGTGATACTTAAATCAATTGGATGCATTACCCTAATAGCTTTGTATTGCAATGCTCGTAATACCAACCAGATTAGTATGTTCGATTCTGTGTCGCGAGCTATGAGAGGTAGCGATTTCAAAGGTTGAATTATTTTTTTACTAGGCTACTAGCTGTCAGCGGCGTCCCCCGCGTATTTTGTTGTGGGATAAAATCTAGCCTATGTGTAAATATAAAACTCAGTCTACTCCTATTCCTAATTGAATATCAATCTCTCTAACTGTTTTATAAGTTGAAAATCGCCAAACCCGCATTGAGCAAGCTCGGTGACTAAGGGTGCTTTGCCACCAGTAATGTGCCATGCTACGTTGCTGTGGATGCATTTGGCTTCCACCAATCATATACATTGGTACACATAACTTAGCACTAGTGGAAACGGACTCAGTTAGGCTGTGTTTTTATGTAGAAGAATGCGTATTATTGATGCGTGCTACGGGTGGCTTCCCTAACAATACATTGCATCTAGCGGCGCATCTTCCACGCACAGCTACATAGCTAAGTATCAGTGGAAATGGTCACATAGTTTCACAGCGTAGCTATTACATCTTCGTAGCATAGCTACATAGCACATCTCTGGTGCAAAAGCACCCATAGGCTACTAATATAATACGATAACTTTCAACAATTAAACAAAATTAAAATACAAGACGCTCATCTCTCCCCACTTGTACCACAAGAAAATAAGCCTGATTACACAGCGCGCCATACAAGTAACAACTCATGATAAACATAAGCCGTAGCTGTACGCAGTACATCGCTGGTTGCACATAAGAGTAACCAATTACTGCCTTCATGATAACGCAATGTAATCTAAAGTGATTGGCGACTGCTTTTTACCGCGGTTTCGTTTGCGTTCCAGTTATATTATATGTTATTTAATGATTTATCTACTAGCTTCTGTCGGTGGTTTCGTCCACATACCCGAGGGACATAAAGTCTCCTATCACCCAAGTCTGCTTATACCCTGTCTGTATACTCAATTTCATCAAAATCTGTGCAGTTCTTTCACGCTATGATTCACTTTTATAAGACTTGACCGTTGTTCTGTTTGTATGTATGACGTGTAGTCTACATAATTATTATGCTTTCACCTACAGGGGAGGAGGTGCGACCGCGGGGAAACTATCCAAAGTTACTATTCCACGCAGACGAAGTCGCGGGCACAGCTAATATTATAATAAGCATACCTATATCCACAAACAGACAAGAAACACATACATTTTATTAGTAGAGAATAAAAAAATAAAAATAAGTAGAGCATCTTACATATTATTATGTACATTTGCATAGTTGCACGTACTTAAAATAAACAAGGATAAGATGATTGATGCCTTAGGTTTGATTCCCAAGCTGGGTAGTGGTTTGACATCAATTTACTTACTAGACTGATTTGTATTTCCGATATACGTTATGGTAAAAGCTATGCAACATAGTAGTTGATGGTATTCATGGTTTTGGTTGGATAGTGGCTGGTAGTGGTTGGATGCGTAGAGCTGAAGATCGAGCTCATGGCGGCGTGCCATTGGAGAGGCCTATGTACAGCAGTGGACGGAAACAGGCTGATTGATGATAGTGATGTGAATTTTATTTTGATGTAATTAGAAACAAGAAAGTTGAACTCATTAATGAGATGAGGACATATCCTTTAGTGTGCTTTTCCACCAGAGATGTGCTATGCTACGTTGCTGTAGATGCGTTTAGCATGCACCTATCATATTAATTGGTATACATAGCATGGTAGTTTAGTACTGGTGGAAATGGACTCAGCTAAGCTTTGTTTTTTATATGTAAAAATGCTTGCTATGAATATGTGCTATGGATGGCTTCCCTACTATCGATACATCGCATACTCGAGCTGCGCATCTTCCTCTTACAGCTACTTTGCGGCAGCGTATCCTCATAGCACAGCTACATAACTTAGTATCAGTGGTATAGTTTCACAGCTTAGCTATTACATCTTCGTAGCATAACTACATAACACATCTCTGGTGGAAAAGCACCCTTATGCTGTAGATACAAAATCATACGCTTATTATCAATCGGAAATTAATCCAGAATAACTAATAGCAGATCAAATCATCGAACATCAAATATAATATGTTATATACGAGAAAAAAAAACATAATTTGAAAAATCAATCAAAACGGTTCATTGATCTCAAGGGAAATTGCTTTTTCTAAATAATAGGTACGTTTGATAGCGCAAACATACATTTTTGATAAAATATATGGATAAATATCTGTTTGTCTGTCGCTCTTTCACGATAGAATAAGTAAGAAGTAGAACTCCTGTATGTCTTCAAGGTCTGAGTAAATAGGTTGCTTATATACTGACGTGTGCAATCGTAGATCGTATGTAGGCCCAGTAGGGCTGATACCTACGGACTACCTAGCGGGTTTACCGGGGCTCCGGCTCGAAAAGCAGGAGTAGGAACGGGGTGGTTTTTACGCTTTCCAAAGCAAAACATAGCAGGATCTCTTCATGTATATCATACCGTACGACCTCTAATGTACCCTATGTTTCACAAATAAATACTTTGACTTTACTTTTTAACTGCGAGCGAAACCGCGTGTAAATAAACACAACATAAGCAATTTCTTCTAAAAAAATATTACAAATTGACAGATAATTTGTGACGAGTAATGACATACGATGAAAATAATGTAAAGAAAATATTACTACATCTTATGATGACAGATTCATCAAAAAGTCCTCGGTGCCTCGCGGTGTCTTCAAGATTACCTGTTTTACAAAAAATGATTGCTTTCCATATAACTTTTTTAAATATGTAAATATTAGCTGCTGTTTGGCTGCTACTGATCGTAGAATTATGTTTTTAATATTTCAATAACTTTTACTAATCGTATAATACTTATATTATAGGTAAATTCAAAAGTTTGTGTGTACGTTTGTTATGACTGCGAAAATTGAACGGATTGGGATAAAATTTAGAACAGGGGAGATTATGGTCTATTTTTTTGGGAGGAAAAGCATCCAATGACTTTTCCTGCCTTGAGCGAGGCGAGAGAGAGTGTGAGGCTCTTACTGACTAAAAACTACCCCGTTCTGATATGGAGCTATCCTTCCAAGATTTACTCGTAATAGCTAAGCTGTGGAATTATGTGGCCGTTTCCACTGATACCAAGTTATGTAGCTGTGCGATGGGCTCGCTGTCATTGCAGCGATAAGTCCCCTCTTTGAGGAGTGGCTTGAGAGACGCCACGGCGTCCTCACCTACCGCCTGACACAGGTGCTTACCGGACATGGAAGTTTCGGTAGGTTCCTGTTTCTGATTGGGCGGGAGGAAACGCCCGGGTGTCATCACTGCGAGGACCGTCCGGAGGACACAGTGGAACATACGGTGGCGCTGTGCCCTGCATGGGCTGAGCACCGCCGTGTCCTCAGGGATGTAGTCGGCGACGGCGACCTCTCGCGTCCGGCATTGGTACAAGCCATGGTGCGGAGCGAGGGGGACTGGGATGCCGTCTCCTCCTTCTGCGAAGCAGTCATGCTAGCTAAGGAGGAGGCGGGGCGCGTGAGAGAACGAACCTCCTCACGCCCCAGCCGTCGCGAGAGACACTCCGGGCGTCGGGGATCGCGCGACGATCTCCGGCCACCGTAAGTGCGGGCCTGCGGACGGCGAGCAAGGGTAGTTCGCCGCCCGACCTGAACCATACCCGTGCGTGCGGCGCGTTGCGTTCCGCGCGCGCCTCAAAGAGCCATCAGACCACCACAGATGGGGCCCAGTAGGGCTGATGCCTGATCCGGAGCTGCGGACTACCTAGCGGGTTTACCGGGGCTCCGGCTCGAAAGGCAGGAAAAGGAACGGGGTGGTTTTTAGTCAGTAAGAGTCTGACACTCCCTCTCGCCTCGCCCAAGGCGAGAAAAGTCATTGGATGATTTTCCCCCTCAAAAAAAAAAAAAAAAAAATGTAGCTGTGCGAGGAAGAGAGTGTGATGAGCTTGAATATACAATATATAGTAGAGAGAGCACAGATCCATAGCACACATCTTTCTATATAAAAAACGTAACTAACCTGAGATTGTTTCCACCAGTGCTATGCAATGTGTACCAATGAATATGATTAGTGGAAGCCACAAGCATCCACAGCAACGTAGCATCTCTGATGAAAAAGCACCCAAAATGTCGACAATCTCAGTTACAACGCGACACTTCTTTTAAATGTTTCTCAAAGGAAAAATAATTTGTAGAAAATGCAAAATAGCCATGTTGGCAGGTGCATCCCAGCTTCAGTAGTGAGACAATATAATACGTTTGTAATGGTATGACGCCGCCCGCGAGACGACGACGCGACGGCGGGCGCTGCGCGACACAAAATATGTATGAGCGACAAAATAGTTTTAAGAAAAATACGGACAAGAATTTTTAAAATCATACTTTTTTATGGTATGAGCCGGTAAACGAGCAGACGGATCACCTGATGGTAAGCAATCACCGCCGCCCATGGACACCCGAAACACCAGAGACGTCGTCGTGTGAGTGAGTTTACTGGAAGGTCCAATTACCTCCCTATCCAATCCCCAAATCCCCAACAGGTCAGTAATGCACTTGTAACGCCACTCGTGTTTCGGGTGTCTATGGACGGCGCCGATTGCTTATCATCAAGTGACCAGTATGCTCATTTATATCAATATCCTTCGTAATCACTAGTCATCAGCTTCGATTGGTGACGTATTATTGAAATAGGTTTTTTATTTATGTTCATACATATTTAATTTTAATAGCAAAACCCCAAATACCTCATGGTACTCTGAAATATTATTATATCTCACATGAAAATTCGAGACCAACTGTTTTGCAGTCGGTACACACAAACAAAGAATAAAAAAACTAGTGCAAGGAAGAAAAGTGCGCGTTTTCCTGTATTTTGTCCAAGAAGCCTGAGAGCTTAATCATGCACAAGATAAGCAGGCCACGCCAGGGCTGGCACACCTTAAAAAAAGGAAAGAATATAACATATTTATATAACATTTTATACCTATACTTTAACACATTGAACGCCGTGGTGGTCACCGGTGACCGACGTTAGCGGAGGATTTGCCTTCAACAGTTTTCTATTGGCAATGAAAGTCTTAATATATATAGGTACAGCTAAAGAGTTTGTTTACTTGTTTGAACGCACTAAACTACTGGTCTGATTTGAATAATTCTTTTTGTGTTGGATAGTCCATTTATCGAGAAAAGTTATAGGTTATAAAACATAACGCTACGGCCAATAGGAATAGAGAACCCAGTGCGACTGCCGGTCTCGGGTTCGATTCCCATGTCGAGCACGGTATTGCTAGGCTTTTTTCAGTTTTACAAAAATTTCTCATTAGTAGCACAGATTCTGGCATTGCCCAGTATATGGCAATAGGCTCACCCCCTACTACATGAGAAATAACCGTGCTGAAAAATGGGAGCACATTGTACAGTAGCATTAAGTGTCGTAATGTGTACCTCTGCATACCTCTTCGGGAATAAAAGGCGTAACCAAAAATCTTCCAAAATAGAAAAAATTCAACTAAAACCAAAACAACACAAGCACAACCCTGAAACCATTTTACTCTAGGCACAAAACCCTACCTTTTGTCCCGTACCAATTCAATTTAGTGATAAGAGATAGAAAGATTCGTGATATACACTAAGACAAATAAAGTGGCCATCGATTGAAACACTGGGCTCGGGTGTTAGGGAAAAATAGGGGTCGTGGGTAGAATAGTAAGTGCTTCATCTAGGGCACCTTATTAATGACGGTCCAAATGCCCGATAACTATTTATGTGTACTGAAGTCAGGGGTGTCGTGGTGGCCCGAGGTTTGTGATTATTTAGCTATGCTGTGAAGGAAAACATCGTAAAGATTCGTGGTTATAATTTGTAATTATCAGTAATCGCTTTTTTTGAAGGGGAAAAATCATCCAATGGCTTCTCTCGCCTTAGGTGAGGCGAGAGGGAGTGTCAGACTCTTACTGACTAAAAACCACCCCGTTCCTACTCCTGCTTTTCGAACCAGAGCCCCGGTAAACCCGCTAGGTAGTTCGCAGCTCCGGATCAGGCATCAGGCCTATTGGGCCCCATCTGTGGTGGTCTGATGGCTATCAGTAATCGCTAAGATTATTATTTAGACATCACTGACTAACGGTGAAGGTAAACGTCGTGAGGAAACCTGGACTTTTAATTTATGCTTATAAGTTTGAAATCGCCAACCCGCCGTAAGCAAGTGTGGTTATTAATTTTGAAGACTTCTCCGCGCGAGGAGAGGTCTTTGGTCAGCAGTGGGCTTATAGGCTGTTGATGATGATTACAGAGGCCGCCAGCAGCGTTCTTCATAAACACAGAAAGAGGCAATTATGGCAAACTACTCTTTTGCAGAAAATGTTCAACTGTTCATAGTAAAGCAATGGGATCCTACGGGCTCTTACGTCAAGCATAGAAGGAGAAAGAGTGTTGACAATGATGTATACTGCTCATTCATCACTACGCGACGGACTAATAAACCACCTCCTCATATTATAAATACATACCTAAATAACTTTTTTTAAAGAAACCTATTTCAGCCTTTAAAATACGCACTTCCATTTTTAAGTTGGATATATTGTATACACAAAACCTTCTCGTTTTGAAAAATACTATGCTGAAAACCACATTAGAATCGGTTCAATATAACAAATAACACTCACAGTCATTTAATGGTTACTTAGCCCAGTCCTAAGCAATTAATTTGCATACAAAATCTTTACTAAGCAATAGTTTAAGTCACTTCCTCATGCCTCGCCCACGGCGGGAGAAGTCACTCAATGATGATCCTCGCTTAAAAAAAACTGTTGGCAGAAACTAGTAATTTGTACATATAACGGCTTGTATGTATGTATATATGTACAGAAGGTTAAACAAAAAGAAAATATAAAAATAGTTCGCGATTGAAACAAAGAAATGGACGGTAAGGGATCGCGATACGAATACTAACAAGCCCGTATTAATGCGTGGCCCCTAATATCTTTAGGGGCCAACACAGCCCCTTTATCTTCAATCCCTATTTCCTATAGGGATCAAAGATGAATTCCTTTTCCGATCGACCAATCATCTGTGTTTAAATGTTAGTTTCCTTTCTTTATTTTAGTTTTCTTTTTTTGATGAAATCACACTAATATTACAAATGTGAAAGTTTGTTTGTCTGTTCGGATGTTTGTCCGTCAATCACGCTGTTCTTTCAGCGTACAGTACTGTACTGAACTGTACTGGACGGATTTTTATGAAATTTAGTAAGCAGTTAGGTGATAGGATACTTTTTATCCAGGATATACTTTTTATCGCAAAGCCGCTGGCCAAAGCTAGTTGATGATAAAAGTATGATCGCTTTAATACTCGTCGATAGGTTTCTTTCTGCCTATGGGTTGATTTATATTTTCGTTTTCAACCCTTATTACAAGGAACTCGAAACATGCATATAAAAGAATACATATTTACTGCCTCTTTGGTCGGGTGGTCGCAAGTGCGACTGCCAGGCAAGAAAAGAACTCGGGTTTGATTCCCAGGTCGAGCAAAGTATTACTAGGTTTTTACCGGATTATCGAAAAATGTTCAGTAGTAGCATGGAATCTGAAATTGTACCCTGTCTATGGCAACAAGCTCACCCCCTTACATGTGACCTCTGCCTACCCCTTCGGAAATAAAAAACGTAACGTTGTATGAAGAAATTAAATTTTTCATAAAACAAAGTAAGAGTCACAGTCACAAATAACGCTAATTTAATTAATAGACCAATAAACCCCTCCCATTAATAAAACCCGGTACAAAATTAACAAATTTCAAAAACAAAACAACTAAACATTAGCCTATTAATATCGAATTATCTCGACAAATGTGCGACAATCGAAATGATCGAATGACCCATTTAAACCGACTAAATACCGATTCGATATCATCGAATCGTATCGAGTTTAATACCGATTGTTTATCGTAAACAGGGATCGGTATTCGAGTCCAGTGGACAATGAATAATGGCCATTCGTGTTACACCGATAGTCTAAAATCGGGGTTTAATCGAATTATGAGATTAACGTGATTTCATTGTGAAGGAATATGGCCGTTTGGTAAAGAATTCTAGGCTTTGAAAATGTAATAATTGTTAATCCAATTGATTTAATGTTCAAATTTGTTTAACGTAACAATGTCTTTTAATTTTATCAATGTGTTTCTTACTGGCAACGGAATAGAAATCATTGTATTATTAAATTGAAGTATATAGATTATGGTAATGAATAAACTAGTTTCTGCCAGCACCTAAAAGAGCCATCACACCACCACAGATGGGACCCAGTAGTGTTGATGCCGACCCGGACCTGCTTAGCGGGTTACCAGGGCTCTCTCGGCTTGAAAAGCAGGAGTAGGAACGGGGTGGTTTTTAGTTAGTAAGAAGTCATTGGATGATTTTCCCCCCTCAAAAAATAAAGGTCGCCTTATGGTAAACACCCCAGGGCGAATGTGGACATCCGTAACACCAAAGAAGGTACAAGTGCGTTGTAACATTAGGGGATTTGAGGATTGAAGGAGCAATAAAAAGCAAGCGTTATTTCGCCAGTTTTCAGTGAGGCTGTGGTGTCACCACTGTGGTATCATTCGTGCTGAAGCATGGTTCGTTTACGTACAAAATTATTATTTTAAATTAATATCTATATGTTTGTTTGTTGATTTGAATTAGCCAATCTTTGAAACCAGTGCTCCGATTTGAAGATTGTTTGTGTTGAATAATGCTTTTATAAAGGATGCTATATGCAGGCTATAAGCTATCACGCTACAATCAATGGGAGCCGAGCAGCGGGTGAATCTATGCAGGAGTAACTGATGTATGTATAAGTTTACAACTACATAATGTGGATTTTAAAATCACAGTTAGTTATTTACGTCCGGCACAGACGGGAGATTTTTTCGTCGTCTCGTAACCGATAGTTAAGTTCCGTGCGCGCGGGATAATCGCCGGATGTTCGGCCGAAAATCGGGTCGTTAGTGCACGCCGCGTCTTAAGATACTGTTCGGTTGTATGGAGGCAGATCTTTTTAAAATATTTTATGATATTTATGTATATTGAAAATATTAATGATTTTCTACTGGTCTTTAATAAAAACAGAGTGTAGTGTGTTGTTACTGAGGCTAATTTTGGTTCATGAATAATTTATCTCTTTAACTTAGCTTGAAAAACCAAACTCCTTAGGTTTTGGTAATCTCTTGAGACCGGGCAGTTTTAAAATCCAGATTGCTTTTCTACCAGAGATGGGCACTGTAGCTGTGCTGTGAGGATGTAATAGCTAAGCCTTATGAGACTGTTTCCAGTGATACTAAGCTATGTAGCTGGGCGAGAAAGACGTGCTATAAAGATGGCAGATACGGACGGACCACCTGACAGTAAGCCGGCCGTAGCCACTCACAACACCTTAGTTATAAGTACGTTGATTGTCTGTTGAGGATAAAGGATTCAAGAAGATTTTTGGGTTCGAATCTATTTTTGCTAATATTTAAGTTTTAAAATACTTGAAAACCCATAATTATACTTTGTCCTACCTAAAAATAGACTTAGTCAGTAATCATTTCAAAGTCTTTAAAAAACAAAGCGTCTCCATCCAACGCAGCCATAATTGACTCACATAGAGCTACCATACGCATCTCAAAAACAGTAGAGCTACAAAAAATTGTGACTCTACATGTTCAAAATGAGAGGTTCTGTGTTTGATACACGAACAGTTGTTACTTACAAATTAATGCTCTACCAAATTTGTAGAGCGTGATCCACGGATCGTAGAGACGTTTTCATCATATTTGTTTTTCTTTTAAACAGAATTAGTTTCATACTAGCTCTGCCTGCGAGTTCGTCTGCTTTGTTAAATGATTTTGTTTAGCTTGCCCCGTTTGTTTGATTGTTGTTTCATAAGGTGTATTCATATTGTCCCTTACTAAGGAGATTTTCAGACTAAATGCTGCTACGGAGAACTTTTGAAAAACTGAAAACAACCATTAATATTATATCTAACCCACTAATTGTACCTACTCGTGACCACTTACTTGGCAGTTATCCCTGCAACCACTTAACCAATTAGATAATACTTCTTTTATGATAATATAGGTAAATTAACCTCTTTTCTGTCGCTATATGAGACACAATATAAATTGCATTATGTATAGAGAGAGAGAGATCTGTGTTCCGACATATAACGGCCTAACTAAGTTAGTAATTGTAATCTTAAATGTTACTCTACATTAAAATCTATCTCTTTTCTAAATATCACCGAAATTGATGCAGCAGTTTTTGAGAAATGCTCGTTCAAATACACAAACAAACAAACATACTGAACTTACATTCTTATTATATGTTTGTAGGTTTAGAATGATAGTTTAATTATATTTTGTTACCATAATTGTAATTACATTGTCCTTAGTTTTAGTATGTATTTGAGTTTTCCCACGATTCCTATATATTTAGGCAATAAAATGTCTATTGTTGATAATTATAAAGACTATATTGCTATAAATTGATTTGGTATAGTCATGAGAAAAAGGGTTTTGTGAGTTATAACTAGTTATTGAAGAAATTGTTGTTGTTTTTTTTATTTGACTGTATGGTTGATCTAGTTATGAGTCGTGAGTCAATGGTGATTAAGTACCATACAAGTTCACATACACATGACACCCAGACCCGAAACAACAATTTGTGGATCACACAAAGAGTTGCTCCGTGCGGGAATCGAACCCGCTACCCGTTGCGCGGCAGCCAGTTGCCCAGCCACCGCACCAACCGTGCAGTCATTGTTCTATGTTTAACATACCAACTGTTTTTATGTACACATTATGGCATGCAATAAAGTATTGAGTATTGAGTATTGAGTATGTACTATTATATTGATCTAGTTATGAGTCGTGAGTCAATGGTGATTAACGCACGTACAGCCAAGCAAGAGGTCTTATGTTCCTTCCTTCCTGGATCGGGCAAAATATACGTAGGTAGGATCGTCCTATTATATGAAACTCATCACATAATTAAGTAGTAAAGTATAAACTGTACCTACAGCTCTGCCTACCCCTTTGTGCCTTACATTGAATGAGTAGCAAACAAAATGACTTTCATTAATACACCATCATTAGCGTTATCAAATTAACTATGTATAACACAAAATTAACCTAATTAAAATACTTATCAGTAAAACTAAATTAAAATAAATCAGTTTACACTATATAACTATTGAAACCCCACGTATATCAAGAATCAAAGTTTATACATTAACAATAATACTTTTTTAAAAGTTCAGTGTAAAATCATCATCATCATCATCATCAGTCTGTTCTCGTCCACTGCTGGACATAAGCCTCTCCAATGGCACGCCACTGAGCTCGATCTTCAGCTCTACGCATCCAACCACTACCAGCCACCTTGCGGATATCGTCACTCCACCTAGCTGGAGGGCGCCCTACACTATGCTTGCCTAGACGCGGTCTCCACTCAGTGTAAAATACAAAACCAAAATAAAAGAGAAAATTCTCCACAAAATACATGAAGTGAATAAGAAAACAAATACAAGTGGATAAATAAATAAAGAACAAAAATGAGCAATAACACAAACCTATACAGCTACCACGGACTGAATATCACCTTACCAAGCGATGTAGTTTTCGTACATCCATGGTGTCTCCTAGCAGTGACAATCCTACTATTAGCATTGGCTATCTACATGAGCATTTGGTCTAAAATACCCGAAGAACTATACCGATGTTTGGCCATACAACACATTATGGTAAGCTACCTCCACGTCACCTGCCTCACTTTCTACAACAAGAACTGGACTTTGGATCTGGACATCCTAGACACATTCTTAGACGAAACCTACTCCCAATTGGACCTCATCATCACGTTCACAACAGCCTCCCTCTCATGGATTGTCTTTTTAAGAATGTTTCTCTTCAGAAATGGTGAGGAGTTGTATACTATGAAAGAGATTACTATATTTTCTACTTTGTCGATTGCTGTCATTGAGGCTTATCAGCAAATGATGGAACTGATTGAGTCTCCTCAAATAGTTATAGATGGTTTGAGATTGACCTGTGTACTGCTAATCATGTCTGTTCCTTTTGTAGTAATTCTACTATTACTAAGATCCTTATTTTCGTCAACATCTGAAGTGCCTAAATGTCAAGCGTTTTTCTTTATGGCTTATTTGTTACTTTTTCTTCTCAGTGATGGGTTTTTGTTAAGATTTAATTTGTATAAGAAGAATAGTTTTGTGTTACTCTGGAGCGTTTTATTGTATGTGCGTTTGGTTGTTGAAATCGTTTTCTATATTGTGTTTGATCGGTATTTGACTAGTTTCTTTGTGTATTAGTTTCTTTGGGTTTTTTTTTAATATAACTGTTTTTAAGAACTTAAATATGTTGTTTCAATTATTGTTCTTTCTTAGATATTAGCAAAAGTAACTCATAGCGACTTTTTAAAAACAATCGTTTTGCAACTGCTTGTCATTCGTTTCTGGATTCAATCCCCAAAAACTTGGAAAATATCGTCGGAACTATGCTGTTTGAAATAAAACAAAATTTATATATATTCTTTTAAAGTTAGGTAATACCTTTGAAACCATCTACCAAGTCTACAAAATACTATGCTGAAAACCACATCAAAATCAGTTTAGCTAAACGCGAGATAATCGCACACATACATACATACAGGTCAAACTGAGAACCTCCTTTTTTAAATCGGTTAAAGATGTATATATGCTATACGTTTAAACAGTTTTCTGTTTACGCCTCAAGAATCACAGGCGTGATAAATGTCCAAACAACTGTATACAAGAAAGACCATTAAGCTGTACCGAAAATTCTTCACTCACACATTTCTAAACAAATGCCTTAAGACGCATCCATCTTAAAACTACGGTTCGTATGTTAACAATTTACATGTAAACAGCAGCACATCAAACTATACTTAATTATCTATCTTCTTTAGTGTATTTTCAACCTTGGCTGTATTGTAGTAAGGTTAAAATTCCCTTGAAGAAAGTTGTTTGACTGTTAACAGTTTATATGTAAACAACAGCATATGAAAGTATACTAAATTATCCATGTTTGTAATGTAGTTTCAACCTTGTATAAAAGTTATAAAGTTTAAATTTCTTTGCTAATGTTTGCACAGACCGCCGCACATGACACTATACTAAATTACCTATTGTCTTTAGTGGATTTTCGTTCTTGTATTTAAAGTAGGAAGGTTAAAATTCCTTTGGCAAACGTAGTCTTAAATGTCCGGAGTAGTAATTCTTCGGGACACATTAACGGTCGTTCTAAAAGTTCTACCACATGTAAACTCCATGGTAGAAGTTTCCCCGGAGTCTGAGGTCCGATGTCAAGTTCCCGGGCGACGATTTATTGGTGTTAACTTAACTAAAATGTGGTTTCGAAAGATTTTCTGGAATATAATCATTGTTATTTATTTGTTGAAAAAAAAATAGTTTAAGAAATTCGTTTTCTTGTCATGATCATCAAGCCACTAGACATAGGTTTTCTATGATGGCTGATCATCTTAATCATCATTATTCTTTAACTGTGGGAGAGCCATGCACGAATGGGCTGGGTCGACCAAAGTAAAACCACGGCCTCACAGAAAACCGACTCACTGCAACTCCTGTAAGCCAGGATCTACAGTAGATACAACTATAAAACGCAGAACAATGAAGCTGTCTTGGATCCCGCAACGAAATAAATTAAAAGATATTAGTGGAGGAGAGAAAAAAAACGATAGTTTCCACTTCCCTCGTTAAATTTTATTTAATACAGATTGACTGAACAGAAGCCTAGTCGCCAAGCACTATGGAGACTAAAAACTAAACCTTTAACTAACTTTAACAAGGCTGTCAGCAAATAATTAAGACTAGTCTAATAATGATAGTAAACCAAAATTATATTTAAGCTCTAAATATGAAAGGACAACTAAACCTAACCTGACACTATCGCAACAATAACTTAATCCTTCTGTCACTTTGTCATAAATCACTAAATATTTTAAACGAAATAACTGTCTAACAGATTAGAGTAAATTCATTCAGTAAAAGTGCTGTCTTCTGCCAGAGGCTTTGTCCTCATTCCCGTGGGATAAAAAGTCAGCCCAAGTCATCCAAATCCAAACCATCTAAATATCAAAACAAACAAACTGTCACATTTATAACATTATAGTATGATTACAACATTATGTCTGTCATAGCAGTTCAGTACTGTAATATGGAGCTCCTTTGATGATATCACTCCCAGAACAACAATATTTTGTGGATCACACAAAGAGTTGCTCCGTGCTCAGCTACAGCGCCAACCGAGCAATCTATACAGTAAACAATGCAGGAGTATTAGCAAAAATATTTTAAGCAATTAGTTGTCTTTTTTGTTTTTAATGGGATAAGCCCGCCGAAACCTTCCAAAGCCGCTGCAACTCCTGTAAGCCAGAATCTACAGTAGATACAACCATGAAAACACCGGAACATTGAAATCCAGTGCGTTTCAGGGACATGAATGACTGTCTTGGATCCCGCAACAAAATAAATCAGAAGATTAGATTATTAGAGGAGAAGAAAAAGAAAACGATAGTTTCCACTTCCCTCGATGAATTTAACGCAGGAGACAGAATGACTTAAGCCTAAAGGCACGAAAGAGACTGCAAAACAAAGTCGTCTTATTTAACTGTCATAATAAACCCACTACCAGTTAACCTCTGCCTATCTCTACAGAGAATAAAAAACGTGATGTTATGTTGTTTGCCGGCGCCTGCGGTTTTGAAGTGTGCGTGGGTGTCAGTCCAGTAAACGTGATTATATTATACGACCAAGTACCAATAGTAAGTAGGTACATACAGTTACACATCAACCTATACATAACCAGTATAAACTGACCGCTGAATGTGCGGAAAGATGATACAAGGAGAGACCATGATAAACTGGTCATGTATAGTATAATAATGTGCTTATATGTTCTGCTTAAAGTGTGCTATGAAAGTAAAAGTTTTTGAACAGTAGTGGTACAATGTTTTGATGATATCTGTACGGAATATAAAATATCAATCTTCTTATCTAAAGGAGATTACGGAAAAATCCTCAAAATCATGCCTTTTTATCCCCATTGGTCCCCACCTGCAAGTTACGGCACGCAATGCCACTGTACAATGACCACCCAATTTTTACCATTTGTGTTATAACTCCCATGTAATAGTTGGTGATCCTATTGCTTTATACTGGGCACGATTCCAGCTACTACTGAGAAATTTTCTAAAATCCGAAAAAAGCCTCGTAATAATTTTCCCCACCCGTGAAATAAAATCGAAACTCCTTGTCTTGAGTGGAAAATCCCTCTTATAAAGAAAGAACGCTTATAGTCTATTAGGACATGTCACGGACTTTCGAGGACAAAAAATCTTGGTTGAAAACTCTCGCCTAAAAATTTACCAACGATTTAAAACAACGCCTCAAATAAAAAGGTGATCATTCCATAAAATTACCAAAATCAGCGTCTAAATCAATTAAAACGAATTATTTTTATTTGTAGTAAATTACAAAAATGTTCAAATTTTCAACCCACGCGACTATACAACCCGAAAGGCGTTATTAGACAATTAATAATTAATTTAATCAAATCGAATTTATGGCGCCAAAAGTTACAAACTAATCTATTTCACTTTTTTTTTACCGTTACCCAATTCAGGACTTTGGGGGGAAGGGAATCATCCAATGGTTCCTCCTTGCCTTGGGTGAGACGAGAGGGGGTGTCATTATACTCTTACTGACTAAAAAAAAACCACCCAGTTCCTACTCCTGCTTTTCGAGCCGAAGCCCCGGTAAACCCGCTAGGTAGTCCGCAGCTCCGGACCAGACCGTTACCCAACTTAGGGCTGATTTATCAATTAACAGATACCTGTAGAATAAAATTAACGTTTTATAATAATCTACCAGACGGACACTAAAATTTAAATTAGCCATCTATCTTATTATGGTGTAGTACCATAGTAGAGGACTCTTATGACACCCGCGTAAAGAGTACAGATGTGACTAACCTACTCTGCCCTCATGAAAGTTATTATTATTATTGTGTTAATCTCAACTCTAATATAATAATTTAAGAAAGATAATATTATTTAGACACCAAACTAACAAACGGTGAAGGAAAACATCGTGGGGAAACCTGGGCTTATAATTTCTAATTATACGCCATCTCGCATTAAGGAAACGTGGTGATTAAAGCTTAAACCTTCTCCATGTGAGAAGAGACCTTTGATCAGCAGTGGCCATTTACAGGCTGTTGACGATGATGATGAAACTCCAATAACTTTCTAAACTACAAGTATACCCATAGCAACAGCACACGGATCTACGAAAATACGTTTTAATTATAAAAAATATACAAATTAGGTGTTAATTATGATAGAAAATATGAGAAACTAATAAAACTCCGCTGACCTCGGTTTCATACAATGGCGTTTAGAATTATGACGGGCAACACTCGTAACAAAGATTTGGCCTTATTCGGCGACACCTACGCAAATTCTACTACATTTTTTTGTTAGTTCTATGTTGATAGTAATGTGGATACGACCGTTGGTTGACTTACTTGACTTATGGACGTTTTCAATAACCACAGCTAAATCATAATCTTAATTAAGAATTGCTTAGCGCAAGGAAGCACCTAAACTAACCCCTTACCTTCACATTTAGTCCTCCTTCTCGATCGGTCTTGAGCTTCCTCCACGTCATTCCGATGATCTGCACTGATAAATTAATCTTAGGTTACTTGTATACAATTTTTATGGTATAAGCCGATAAACGAGCAGACGGATCACCCGATGGTTAGCAATCGCCGCTGCCCATGGACACTCGAAACACCAGAATTGCCGTCCATTCGGGGTTAGAAATTTAAAGGTTGTTTGGAAATCTGGGGACTGGGGAGATTACGAAGGGGGTAATTGGGCCTCCAGTAACCTCTGGTTTTCTGGAAGGACGTGGTAGCCCCTTAGATGACCATACGACTCACAGTATAAGATTAATGATGAAAAATGAATATACAACCAAATCCACTCTAATCTTTCGCCCTCTCTTGCGCGCGCGCAGACTGGCGCCTCAAAGTCGCGTCTAGATCGCAAACACACCGTTACACCATAGACACGAGACATAGACGACAGCGGAAGCGGAAACACAGATTGATTACTATGATTAATTAATCAAGGACAAATGATCAGACTAGATAGATTAATTTAATGTGTCTATGGTTGTATAGAAAGTGGGTTTTTCTAAATCTTATTTATTTGAGAGACGTGTGTCTTTATTTAGAGGAAGTCTTATTGGGTGATCTGTATTGAGTACTGGTTTTAAAATGTAATCACACTTGTTTCGATTCAAACGAGGTATTTAACTCGTCTCACTCTCTAAAATGCACTCCTAACACAGACATGCTTTACTTAAAAGGAGTCCCCAAAACACGATTACCCAATGCTTTAACAAATGGCAACAATAAAGTATATTTTCATTTTCTTTTTTTTATATATTACACTACTTTTTCTTTAAAAAACATGCAATTTATATTTCTACCTGAGCAGAAACATGTTTACGATACATGAAATTTGTTTATTTTTCACGAAATTTGTTTCAATGTAACTATAACTACTACTACACTACCTTTTAATAGTAAAACTAAGAAATTAAACATTACATTATATTAAAGTCTACAATGAAGATGCACGTGAACGGTCAACGGTGAATGCTTGTGTGTATAAATTTAGTACTTACCCTTAGTGAATAAATAGTAATTCTTTACATTAATTATTATGTAGGAAAATAAATCTTGCCGAGCAATATGTCCTAACTGTATACTGAGGTTTTGAACTAAAGAAATCCACAATTTGTTATTTGTTAGGAGACCAACCCCGGTCTACTACTCGTAACAATCCGGAACTACGGACTACCTAGCGGGTTTAACGGGGCTCCGGCTCGAAAAGCAGGAGTAGGAACGGGGTGATTTTAGTCAGTAAGAGTCTGACATTCCCGTCTTCCGCCTCGCCCAAGGCGGGAGAAGTCATTGGATGACTTTCCCCCCTCAAAAAAAAAAACTACTCGTAACAATCACTACATATTAATAAGTTCACAGGGCTACCAGTACCACCCTTAGGTTATAGAAAACCAATAACATTTTAGCTCATTTAATTAACATAATATTTCACGACCGGCTGCTGCGCAAATAGTCCCGAGAAAGTTGAGTCTAATGTTTTAAAATAATCTACGTATGTTTTAAAATAAGACGGGCATTGAAATAAGAAATTGTTATACTGTGTTACTCAAATTAATATTATTAATATACAGAAATTATAATCTCGAAAGATGCAATAAAGTTTATGTAATACGTTTGTGCACACCTAAAGAGCGAATTAGAGTGTTCATCTTCAAAATCGCTCCTCGTTTGTTCCATAAACTGTAAAGTTTTCGTCAATATGATTTGTTTAATAGTTTCTCTGTTAAACTCGTCACTTGTGATGCAAGAGTTTCAAGCGACCCAGTACGAAACCTAGAGAGTGATAGAATTGGAATCGAAGTCAACATTGTAATTGGCAGGTTCGTTTTATGTGATGTCAAAATCACTTCACTTGGAGACACAAGAGATCTGTAACGACTAGGTTAAAAAAATATATGTTAAAAGATTTCAAGAATATTTCAACATTTTTCACAACTACTGTTGTATCTCTCTGCATCATCCTAAGGTTAACTGTCAAAGAATGTTTTTTGTAAGGGGGGAAAATCATCCAATGACTTCTTTCGCCAGGGCGAGGCGACAGGGAGTGTCAGACTCTTACTGTCTAAAAACCAAATTGGCATTAAATCCACCATTGTCTAAATGTACAAAAAGTGTAAAATAAAATAGTCAGAAGCCCAAAAAAATCTGACAATGGATTTAACTATGAATAGGATTGTTGATTAACCCATTGATTTTTTAAGGGTATATACACAGCTAGAAAAATTACACAGATATAAGCAATACTGCAATAAATACAAGCTTAGAAGTTTAATAAAAGACCATTTCCAGTGATAGAAGCGCATAGCGCGAGTTCTAAGAAATGATCATTTGCCAAAATGTATCATCATGCTTGATAGAATTGACGATCTCAACCTGGTGTCGTTGTGGCCCGGAGGTTTAAAACGTTCGCTTCTCATGCATGAGAGTGTGGGTTTGAAACCTGTCAACCGCAAGTATTGGTGCGTTTTTCGAGTTATATGTACTTTTTAAAATTGTTTAGACTCGACTGACAAACACTCACGCATTGAGCAAGCGTGGTGATTAATGCTCATACCTTATCCATGAGAGAAGAGGCTTTGGTCATTAATGGCCACTTATAGGCCGATTATAATGAACTTGAGGGATCAAGTTTTACACAAAGTGTACTTCAAAAAAACAACTACAAAAAACGTTCCCAGATCCTCACAACTTACCCCCTTTCTCCGTCTTGACGAATACCACATTCAAATAACATCCCCGTTCCACATTCCTCAATTTCCCCCCACTTCGGAAACAAATCTGCTGAACGCAGCGACCAATCGTATTCCCCCAGTCCCGAACAAATAAATAAAACTTATATTTTTCCATTCAAAATCCACAACGGTAAAATTTAATCTAAACTTGTGTTGTATTGGAATGCTATTTTTCTATTTGCTTCGTTTTGTGTGGAAGAAATCATGTTCTGGATAGAAATTATTGTTATGTGGAAGTATTACATGCTCTACGGCTCATTTGTTATTAATACTAGTTGATTTTGAATAGGGATGATGACAGGGTATGAAAATTAAACATTAAATTATTTAGTCCATTAGTTAGGTGATGAAAAAATGATAGACTCTGTAGAGTTTTTTTCCAAATCAAAGACAGAGGTCCCAAATTTGTGCTGTGTCGAGCAAATTGTGATTTGTGGTTAATTATTTCTGGGTTTAAAAAAAAATAGCAAGATTCAAAAAGGGTTTAGAATTGTTCCTGATATGTGGCGATTGGTTCATCGTCTACTACGTGTGTCTTTATAAGAGTTCATCTCTGTTCTTTTCCTTCGGGCCAAAAAATATAGCAACGCCTTTAAGTGAAAGTGTACAATAATGCGAATAAACATGGATAGAAAATCTCAACGAATAACTGCTAGGTAGAAACTCGCCAGTCACGATCACCTGGTCGGAGGATCCTCCTTTTCCTAGGGAATTTTACTCTTTGTTTCCTACTTACCATCAGGTGATGTGTGTCCTCGTTTGCTCTCTATTCCATTAACAAGTCACTGAATTAAAATCAGGACTTCAAACGAAGCCATTGGACAAACTCGACACTAATAATTTAAACCTATTAAAAATCATATCTAATATCTAATAATGATACGTCTGAATGTGTCTATATTTAGTCATTCTGTTGTCGAGGTCATTTATTATACTAAAATGGCCGCCCACACAGGATTAGGTAGACATATTGTATTCATATTATTTTTCACTGTCACTCAATATGAAACTTGTTTATCGTCGAATCAAATATGAACTATGAACCTATTGTTGTAATAAAACTTATAAACGTCTCTCTGTTTTCAAAAGGGTAAGCAGAATAAGGGGGGTTTTGCATCAGAGATGTGCTATGTAACTATGCTACGAAGATAAGTTGTGAAACTATGTGACCGTTTCCACTGATACTAAGCTTTGTAGCTTTGCGGGGAAGATACGTAGCTCGAGTATACGATGTATTGATAGTAGGGAAGCCATCCATAGCACGCATCTTTTTATATAAAAACATAGCTTAACTGAGCCCGTTTCCACCAATGCTAAACCATATGTATCAATGAAAATAATTAGTGGAAGCTAAACGCATACACAGCAACGCGCATCTTAGTGGAAAAGCAACCTAACTCAATAGACGACTTAATAACGGGCATCAGGTCCTCTAATGACCTAAATTTTAACAATCAATTTTATTCTAATATCTCTGGATGTTTGGACACATCTATTTTGACGGAGACTCCATACAAGTAACATCAAAAAAACAAACATAATCCAAATATTTTGGAAAGAGATCGGTTTATTAATTTCTGCGGGAATAGACCAGCTCCAAAACCCTCACTGTGCAACGCTTATCACACACCCACATCCCTAGAGAGACCTGGATCCTGTCGGCCTTACAAAATGTCTCCTTTAACCTAAAACCCTAACTGTAAGCCCAACAAAAAACAACTTAATACGATCTCATAATAGGACCGTCTCCTTTGTGTGACTTAGCCGTTTTTGTGTATCTTAAAAAAGGTATTATGTGGGGTTATGTTAGTACAGAATATCAGCAGCTCGTCATGCTACCCTAGACTGAGATTTCTTTCGTCAAATATCAATCTTAGCAAAGAAGTAATAAAGTCTATAATGCATTAAAAACACAGATCTACTGACGCTACTAGCGTCTATACAAAACTACACACGTCTACGTCTGCTGCAAGGATCTTTCGATATAATTTTCTCAAAAGTAGTTTATTAATTTACTGCTGAAATAAAGGCTCCCTCTAATAAAGGCAGAATAGAATACGTTTTTTTCACCTCCACTAATATTCTTGTGAGTGTCGTTAGAACCGACTATGAGACTACTGAACTCTTAAACTGCGATCTTTAACTCGAAGATTAGGCCTCCGGTAACCTCATTCAAACAGCAAAACCACGCAAGCATTTGCTTCACCTCGGTTTTCTATAAGGCCATGATATCACTCCGGTCATGCTCATTCGTGCCGAAACATGGCTCTCTTACGCGAAAAAATGGCAAATCAAAATCAAATGTTTCTAAAAATAGTACTTACATTAAAACTTTAATTTTCAAAGCTTTCCATTTAGTTCTAAATGTAATTCTATTTACAATTGTATAAAGAAGAGATTAGCTACAAATAGTTTAGGTTTGAATATACCTTTCTGAATTTACCTATCAAAGTTGTTCTGGATTCTCTGAAATCCTAAATATAGGACAAAGTTTAGCTTTACAACTTTACATGTAACAGACAGACAGTTTGATAGATATTTTGACCTTTTAGTTTGGTAACGTAATCAGTTAAACTATTTAGCTAGTTGCCTAATTGGCGCTAGTATCGACTAGGGTCCCTTTAATAATTAATGTAGATATTTATACATAAAGTGTGGGAGAGCCATGCTTCGGCACGAATGGGCCGGCTCCACCGGAGTGATACCACGGCCTCACAGAACACTGACGTGAAATAACGCTTGCGTTGTGTGTGAGTGAGGTTATCGGAGACCCAATTACCCCCCTTCCCAATCTTCCCAAACCCCGATTACCCAATAACTCTCAAACTCTTAACCCCCCAATGGCCGGCAACGCAATTATAACGCCTCTGGTGTTACGGGTGTCCATATGCGCTGACGATTGCTTACCATCAGGTGATCTATTTGCTAGTTTACCGGCTTATACTATAAAAAAACACAAACTTTTGCATTTATAATATTAAGTAAGAGTAAGATTTGGTACACAGGACTCAACTGGTGAAAAATTCATCTCACATTGGACAAATGCACCTCTGCCTACCCCTTCAGAGTTTAAAAGGCGTGACGTCACAATGTCTTTAAAACCACACACCCATACTCTGTCTAATGTCGGGGAAGTAAACCAAGATTAAGGGAATTTCAGTTGTCACTCTGAAAATATAAGACGTATTTTCGTGTAACACAAGCTATTTGTGAATCGAGTTTCGTTCATTACCTGTTATGACATGTCTAGTGAAAAATGATGTCTCCTAAACCTTACTTAGATGATGAAAAGAACAGTTTTATGCGGTATGTAACCAAGAAATGTATGAGGGAACATCTTCCTTGTAAAATCGTCTGAAGTTTTTGCGTTTTCAAGAGCTATGGGTTTATTCTATGAGTGTTATATCGAGGCTTTTTAGTTTTAAATCCATAGAATTTTGGGAAAATCTGCCAAAATGGCACACAAAACAGCATGGCCGAGGGGATGAATCGCTAATCGGCTATTGACCAATGTCACACTACAAAATGTCTATGGTTTATAATTAGTAAACTAATCACAACAGATTTCCTTTCCTGGTAAGCATTTGCCAATGGAAACTCGCAGTACCATAACAATTATAAGCATATTGCCGGCATTTTGTGGATTAAGAAATTAGGGGTTTGGGACATATATGAGCCTTCGGTTCCCAACACGACTGGGCGTTTTTCCGTGCAGGTTTCCTGTGAGGCTGTGGTATCACTCCGGCTCCAATGAAGCTGAAGTATGGCTCTCCCACATTTTCCCATCAGTTTCTAGGTAAAACATTATTTTAAGCGCTGTTTGAAAATGTTCATAAAGCGGACCTCCTCAAATACATGATTGAAGTTACCTCCAACAGGGAGGTGGCACCCATCCATTTATCAGCTAGCTAACGTCAATATTCATCGTCTTCGTAACGTCTTATATAAATTCTTAATCGATCACTTTTTTGGCTGAAAAGTGGATAAATGGGTGAGGTGTAGGAGTTTTTAATAGCGTATTATAAAGTTACTTTAGTTGGTTATCCACTCGATGAAGGGAAGCAGCCTCCCAGGGCCTGACGCAAGCATAGCGGTAGGGACAAAGCCTGCCGGGTGTAGTGATTCCATAAGGGTAACTAGGGTCACGGTCACAGCCAGTGGAGGAACACCGCGGTGGTTTTACCCGGTAAGGTTCTGGCCCTGTGAAATCTCTTTTTGTGCCTTTAGGCTTCAGACATTCTGTGTCCTGCGTTAAATTTTACCAAGAGAAGTGGAAACTATCGGTTTCTTTTCTTCTCCTCTATTTCCTCCTCTATTTATTTTGATTTATTTCGTTGCGGGATCCTAGGCAGTTAATCATGTCCCTGAGACGCTGAGACTTCAGTGTTCCGGGGTTTTCATGGTTGTTTCTACTGTAGATACTGGCTAAATAAACTGTTCTCTCTAGTGCCTGACAGACAGTACATAGCCAAAACTATCGATTGAAGAAAGCTAAAACTTACCATATTTGTTTAATATTACACACCAATTAAAGAAGTACCCAATTACATAAAAAGAAAGCCATAAAAAACATAATCAAAAACTCTTACTTAGGTACAACAAAAAACTGCATTTTTATACACAACAAAACAGACACTGAAGCAAAAAAATAAACGCAAAGAAATTTGCGACACGACAGAAAAACTAACGAACCATGCCACTTGCACTGTTAGCAAGATAACTGCACAAACACAAACATAACGCATTCGCTTCCTCATAAGATTGACTAATAACCAAGTAATGAAACAAAAACGAAACCGAAGAAATATGTTGTTTGCTTTTCTTTTATAATATTGTTGATTGTTTTGGATCCAAGCGTTTGTACAATGAGTGTATGGCCACTGATAATGCTCTTATATAAAAGCCCGGACGCAAAATACGCATAGTCCATTGTGAAATGTTCTACAATTGAGTTAATTGTGTGTCGGATTTATTATTTCGTTAAAAAGGTATTTCTTGTTTATTCTTATGTGAATTTCGTGTATAGAAAGTGATTTTATTATTGTCTTTAGTGTATTTTCTCCTCTTTTAGTTCAAGTTAAAATAGGGAGTGTATATCTCAAGATTTTTTGTGAATATAGTTTTGTTTTTCGTTAGATTCTTTCTTTTTTAGTTCGTCTATAGTATTTTTTATATTTAAATGAGACAGATCGTCTGTTCTATTTGGATCTTTAGTTAATTACCTAACCTACATATCGGTGTAAAATCTCAATAACAACAGCTGTGTTGTGCAGCAACCACCTGTGTTATAGAAAAAAGAAAAAAATACATATATATGCAACACCTGTTCTAATCAGTAGCTTATATAGAGGATAAGATTGATTCATGTAACATTGGATTAGGATTAGCTTGAGAGTTAGTATTATTGATTTTTGACGGATTTCTTTAAATAAAAGCCGGTTCATCTTAAGTTTATTGCCCCGCATTGTTATCTATATGATTTTAATTAATATTAGGGTACGTACACTACGATTTCTTTTCGCTTTAATATGTCGATATGTGATTGTGTATTTTATTGTCTTGTGTTTTATTAATATAAAAATTAAATTAAATATTACCAAAACAGTACATCTAGCTTTTGTATACGATTTAAGGACGAAGAGATAGAAATGTTATTGTAAAACAATCATGTTTATGAATTCATTGATGGAACCAGTAGCACATACATTTTAACGATATGTTTTATTTTTAATTTATTTACAGATGGAGAAAACAATACTCCTGCTCCTGTCCATAGCGACATCAATCAGCTCAACACCAGTGATGACAAGACAAATGCTACTAAGGCAAAAGACGAGAGACCACTTCTGCGCAAACCTCCTCAATTTCAACAACTTCTACTATTCTTTAGAAGAACAAAAGAATGTGACAGGAATCCCGGCAGACATGAGCATACATTGGAAAACTGGCAAAATCTACTTCACTCTGATTAGTGACGAAATGAAAATGAGCCTCCAAGTTTTAAACCCAAGTGGGGAATTCGATGTAATCAAAGTGGCTGGACTGGGCCAGTCGACATGCGTTGATAACCTAAATGACATCGTTTATTTAGCTACCGATAACGGTGTCTACAAATACAAAGATGATGGCTCTATAGAACTGTTCACAGCTTTGGGCGAAGATGTTATGTATATTGCAGTGACTAGCGATGGAAGTGCGATGTACATAGCTACCTGGCCCCAAAATAGAGTCCATAAAATAACAAATGATGGACAAAAACAAGAAGCGTTTACAGCTATACCAAATGGACATGGGCTGACCGTTGATCCAAGGAACAACATGTATTTTGTCGCCACAAAAACCTCATATATCCTTAAGAATGGGTATACTGTCCCTATTAAAATTAAAGGTTTGCCAAGTGACAAAATGACTGGGCTATTTGTCAGCAGATCTGATGAAGTATTTGCCATGGATGAGAACAGTAATTTGTACTCGGTTGATCCAGAAAACTCGAGTGCTAAGCATTTAGGGACTTTCAGTGTTTCTGGAGTAAATTCTTTTGCAATGGACTCAGCTGACAATGTGTTGATTGGTGTTAAAGGCGCCATTTTGAAATTCAACGCGTATGAGCAGTCGCCTTGCCCTGAGTACGAAAGTTAAATTATTTATGTTATGTGTTGTGACTAACTGAAATAATATTAAGTATTTATTGTTTATAATAAACTCTTTCGATAAACTGTTGATGTTGATTAATCCGCTTCCATCTTTAATTATCTTCTTGTGAATAATGTGTTTATAATTTTTTCTCTTTCATTTTGTTGTTATTATTCTGGTTTTGTTTTGTGACTAAAATAATAATTGTGACTAACAATTTAATTTTACTTTAGCTTTACATTAACATAAAGCTAAATGTTTTTGTCCCTGAATGGGTAGGCAAGGCAGAGATGAATTTATACAATGTAACTAACAGTCATTTTTTTCTTCTTATGTTATGGGTCATAATTCTAAAATTCCAGTCTCCGTATTGTTTGTGAGATACATATACTTGTTACCGACGAAGCTGTCTATCTATTCTGTTTATTATGGTATTAGCCGGTAAACAAATATACGGATCACCTAATGTTAAGCAATCACCACCGCCCATGGGCACTCGAAACATCAGAGGTATTACAAGTGCGTTGCCGGCCTTTTGGGGGTTTGGAATTTAAGTTTTCTTGGAAATCGGGGATTGGGAAGATTGGGGAGGGGGGTAATTGTGACTCTGGTAACCTCACTCACACAACGCAAGCGTTGTTTCACGTCGCAGTTCTGTGAGTCCGTGATATCACTCCGGTCGAGCCAGTCCATTCGTGCCAAAGCATGGCTCTCCCACATTATTGAACTATCCCTATTCTATTCTGTTTGATTAAATATTATGTTATGAGTAAGTATCGAGTTAAACTTAATAATAAAATAACTGCGAACCCTTCGAGAAATAATAAGCGTGATGCCTTATTGCTTATAACACAAATGGTGAAAAGGAAAAGGCATTACGAGCTGTAATGTGCATCTCTGCACATGCCTCCTGCCTATCCCTTCGGGAATAAATTCTCGTGACGAATCGAGAATAGATAGACTGCCTCGTCAATCTCTAGTACATAACTCGAGCTGCAAAAAACCCGCAAAGTCTTATGTAGAAGCTAAAGCCGAAGCCGAAGCTCTGGTAGCTTCGGCTTGAAACAGGAGTTGGAACGATGGTTTTTAGTCAGTACGTACCTAAGGGTTTGGTACTCACGAGGCTCACCCGATACGATAGAAGTATTTCGATACGGTTCGTTTTTCAAAAATAAACCCTCTAGATTTTCATATAGGTACCAAATCACATTAATTTAACCCAAGTTTGACAGCAGTACCTAAATAAAAAAAAATATGCGTCAAGTACCTAGCTCTGAAATCCCAATGACGTTTAATTTTTACACATAAAAATATATTTCTTGTCTTTCATTTTCAGTAGCAGCAAGAAAGGCAAGCGCCACAGCCGCAAGAGGAAAAATAAGAAACGTACCACAACTACCCCCGAGCCGGCTGAAGAAGACGAAGAAGAATAAATTATTATCAATTTATTGTATATATCCCCATTTTACCACGTTCTAGTGTATTTCTTAATGTATACGGACTCTAATTTTAACATTTATATGAAACTTCATGTAAATAAAATAAAATTATAAAATATAAAGAAATTGTTTTTAATGCCATCTATGAGCGTTTAGTAGCACTAATTTATTCGGGACTAGTAGTGCCATCTGTTAACTATTATGAGAAGTATAAACTAAACATTTGTTTACTAGATGGCAGCACATTAGGTATAATCCGATGAAAAGTTTTATAAAATAAACTGTAATTACAAAATTAAATACTTATAATAATCAGCGCCAATCTAAAGATCTATTTTAATTATTTTATTGATAATGATAACATAAATCAATACGATAAGAAATATTGAAACTAAACGATAAGCCTACAGCAGTATCAAAACGTGATAGATTAAACGTTGCCATATTAAAATAATGATTCCAGAATATGGTAAATATTAAAAATGAATATAATGTGTTTTCTAAATTAAAAAAGAGTATTTAAGTTACAAACAGTATTTTCTACTACATAATATGAACACTGATATCCCTAAAAAAACATAAAATTTAGCTCCCTTTATCTAACAAACCTCGTATAATACGAATAGTGTGAAGTGATTATTATTTCCAGTTACAATAAAATCTAAAATGTGCAAATAATAGACATTGACCCATCCCGGCATTATTCCTTGCTGATTTTGATAGGAAATCATACAGGTTTTGGAACTTCTTTGATTAAAATAAAATTAATAAGTCCTATGCTACAAAAAACATTTTGTGCATAACACAATAAATAAACCGGTCAGAGTTGTGGGATATTGTTAATTTTTGGAGTTAGAATGACATGATAATGAATTTAGATAATGAGTCTGGCATTCCTTCTCACTCTATCCTGTATGAAACCTAACATTTAATAAGAAAAACCTATATTTAGAAAGGACTAAGTATAGTAGTTACAGAACAAATTATTTTAATGAAATTAAATTATGAATTATCGCATTTTTTTTTAATAATGTTCATCTTGAAAGTTATTTTAAAACTTTGCACACTAATCTAAATATTATCTTACGGAATATAAAACTTTCAACTACAATATTGATTTCCACTGTCGCATAACGTAAATAGAGCTAAATAAATATAGGTACGTAATTAACATTACTCTACTACTAACACTATAAGAATACTAAACATAAATTAATTTATTGACTAAGTTTACATTTATTCGACCCACTATTTTACATGGCTCAGAGGATATGGAAATTTTTATATGGCAACACCAAGTTGTCCTCCAAACCAACCTATTTTATTTTCTGTCACTTGGTTCATTCATTAATTGTCAAATTGTCATACGCGTCGCCGATGTGTCAGTGGGCGATCGTTGTATAGCGTGTTATTTGTGTCGTAAATGTGGTTCGATTATGTGATAATGAGAAGACATGCGCTTTACAACATTATTATTAAGTGATGCATGTGTTTTGAGTTTAGTGTCGTGTTAAAAAACGTTGTTTTCATTTGTATGTCATCGGACTCTTCAATATGGCGGCTCCTCGTCACAAATCACAACAGAAAAATATATCTTCGATATTTTCGAAGTTGCACGGGGCGTTCTCGGACGCGGTATGCCCTACTAAACTTGCGACCGATAAAAGGACATTGGATAAGACTTGGAAATTGATGGATAAAGTTGTGAAACTGTGTCAGCATCACAAGATGAATTTGAAAAACAGTCCGCCGTTTATTCTAGACATTCTGCCGGATACGTATCAGCGTCTGCGTGTTATTTACTCCAAGTACGAGGACAATATGCAGGCGTTGAACAGTAACGAACATTTTAACATATTTATAATTAATTTGATAAGGAAATGTAAGCAGGCTATAAAGTTGTTCAAGGAAGGGAAAGAGAAGATGTTTGATGAGAACTCTCACTACCGCCGTAACCTGACGAAGCTTAGTTTGGTGTTTAGCCACATGTTGAGTGAGCTGAAGGCGATGTTTCCGAACGGCACGTTTGCCGGGGATCAGTTTCGCATCACGAAGAGCGATGCGGCCGAGTTCTGGAGGACTAACTTTGGAAACAGGTTAGTTTCGCATTCTATATTTGAAAACATGACACTGGCCATTTTGGTACCTTATTTAGTCATGTCACATTGGTTGTTGATGAGACGTGATACAAACATCAATTGTATGTCTTTAAAACATAATTATTATGACTTTTGCTTACTAGGTAGGTATGAGATTTCTCTGATCTGATTGTTCATCATTCTCATAGAATGCTACTGCGGCAGGCCCAACTAGATATACTAGGTACTTTGATGATTTGTAAATTTCATCAATAACTACACTAGTAAACATTATCTTTTGTAGATTACTTATGTACCCAAACAGTCCAATATCCA
The DNA here is from genome assembly GCF_023101765.2 of Spodoptera frugiperda. NCBI lineage: Eukaryota > Metazoa > Arthropoda > Insecta > Lepidoptera > Noctuidae > Spodoptera > Spodoptera frugiperda. Next base: position 4,100,625 of record NC_064228.1, on the reverse strand, counting down.
CTACTGGACTATAGGCATCCTCAACATATAGAATTTTCTAGTTAGTCAAAATGCTTAGCTGTCACATTCAACAAATTCTTGTTTTAAAATGGTGAACCACAGAGTTTTATTCCCCGTTTCCTGTTAAATGCAATATTTTGTCAGCTTACATATTTGTGCTTCAGAGATGATGCAGGTGTTCCGATTGGCTGGTTAATTTGAGTCGGCTAATCAGAGTGCCAAATGCATTCTCATTTCAAATAAAGCAATCTCATACTAAGCCCTCTAGTATTATAGACCGAGACACAAACGGAGATTTCTGATCAAGCATAGTTAGAAAGAGATGCACATGTCTATTGAATGTATTTGCATCTCTTTTTAACTGTACTTATAGAAATGATTTTTGCTGACTTAGTTCTATAATACTGGTCTTAGGATGCTTTTCTACCAGAGATGTGTTATGCTACATTAATGCTATATTTCATCCACCGATCATGTTCACGTACATAGCTTAGCAATGGTAGAAACAGACTATGCAAAGCTATGTTTTTCATATTGAAATATGTGCTGCGGATGTTTGCTATGGATGACGTCCCTACTATTGATATATTACATACCCGAGCTGTGCATCTTCCTTGCACAGCTACTTTGTGGCACATCTTACTTGCATAGCTATAAATAGCTTAACCAGTATCGGTGGAAATGGACACATCTAAGCTCAAACTTTCACAGCGAAGCTACGTAGCATGTCTCTGGTGAAAAAGCATGATTAGAGGTATTGTGATATATGTACTCTATCCTGCTTTCACTAGGTTTTAAAATCTCAATAGCTATTAACTAGACAAACATAATCACATCAATTAAAAAACAAACTACTTTAAAGCAGATAGTATTATCAAAATATCAATTATACTGAAATGGTAAAAGCTTTACTTTTAAAATGTTTTCCTTAAAACCTAAGTATGTGTGTGTAAACATTATTTTTCTGTACAAAATTGTACATATGTGTATAACTACATTTGAACAGGTGTACATGTTTTTTCCTTGTATTATTGTAAAGCTTGTATTGTTGTTATGTTTTGCAACTTTTTGTAAAGAAAATACCTAGTTCATTGTTCTGTTACAGTGTTCAGTATTTTCTTTGGCCTTACAGTGTTTTCAAGTTACTGTTTTCTAAAGACAATTGATCTATTTCTTGTGAGTGTTTCCTATGTACAAACCTACACTTTTACAAACATACATCTTAGTTGTTTGGAGCATCTAGCTACACTGACAGACAGACAATTAAGGATTAACTAAAACAGTTACCTAAATGCTTTGACTTTTGCTTTGTATCTATTTTTCTAAAGTTGTTCCACTTTATCCTAAGGTTGATGCAGAAATTGCCATATGGGATTAAGGCATTCTTATATGCCATTATTTATTAAATTAAATTATGGAATTCTTTTCCATTTTCAAGTTAGTACCCATTATCATTCAATGTAGTTATTACTAATATTATAACAAAAACCAGAAAATGATAACAAAAAACGCATGAAAATAACTTCTATCTCTCCACACATCAAGGAAAAAGGCATAATAATACTTTTTATCACAACAACAAGATCTTATTTCCTAGAGCAGCTAAACACGGCATCAGCAGTCATTTAGCTACCACCATTGTCATTGGACCTCCCTGACAATTGATAATTAACTTTGTTTCTAAAACAATAGGTTTTTAATTCACATGTCACGCAACACTTCCTTATTGAATGTCATAGCTTTCTCATGGGAAATTAATGGGAGATTTTTACTGTATTTATAATCTAGATAGTTTTTGTATCAAGCTAGTGTTTATGTGTGAAATGAAACGCTTAGATCGTTATCTCTGAGCTAGTACAAGAATGGATCATGTTTTTTACATTTTTTTGCACAATAATTTAGTCTGCTTAGGTTTCTTATATACCTACCAGTTTGTTAAAACTTATCTCTGACTCTGCTGGAGACATTTCGATCAATTGTGTTTTTTGTTGTGGTTTCATATTGTTTTTTTTTACTTCAACATTTAATAAATGGTGTCAACAACTTTGTTATTGGACTATTTAATCAATTTATAAATGAATCATGTGTTCATTCACATTGGAAATGTTACAAAATCATATGAAAATCATCATTATTACTTATTTGATTCAACTTTTATCAAGTAATAAAGGAAGTTGTTATCTCAAAACGTTCTTCGTAAGCCCCCACGTAAGTTAGGAGTCAGTAGAAATCAATCATATAATAATACCAATCAATCAATGGGTAAAACTAAGTATTTTATGACGCAAATCATAAGATTACTTATCCATTCATGAAATAAAACCGAAAGGAAATAGGTGTATAAGTCATTTCATGAATGGACATGCTTATCAGTTTTTTTTATCAAGTGGATTGGCTGAAACTACCTAACTGCTTTATCTATGGTGAAATGCCATGTTTGGTACATATTTTAGTGCAGACAGGTGTGTACTTGTCCGTTGGTATTATTTGGAACGATTTAAATAGGCTTTGATCCAAACCTGTCTATTAAGTAAAATTATAGGCATAGTATGTAGAGTGGTTATATCCTAGGAATAGAAATTTATTATGGGATAACTGGTTAGTTAGTCCTTTCTGTCAAATTCCTGTAACTATTAGATTATCAACTTTATTGTTTTGATGTAAAGTTGACTATGTAATGGGTATCGCAACCTAGTATAATTTGCTGTACTGCGGACTGCCTAGCAGGTTACCAGGGCTCCGGCTTGAAAAGCAGGAGTAGAAACAGTGTGATTTTTTAACAATAAGAGTCTGACACTCCCTCTCGCCTCGCCCAAGGCGGGACAAGTCATTTGATAATTTTCCCATGACAAAACAAAAACAGTAACTATCATTAGGAGGAATGAGGTTTTCAAAAATGGGACAATTGAGGAAAAAATAACAACATACATACCAGGTAGTTTATAGAAGTACGTAATGAAGTCCATTTTGAATTAGCGATACTAACAATCAAATTATAACACCAACCCATGTAATCAAAATCAGCAAAGGTAGTGTGCAAAAAAGAATCAAGACATAACTAACTAGGTATTATTTTTTTCATTAATCGTTTCCTTTCGCCATCTTATCGATAGTAAATTGTAATAAAATATCGTTCTCAATGAACTAACTATACCTAATCTTAATTTCGTATTATAATGCCGGATGTGTAAAAACTAATTTTGTTTTATCAATAATCTTTGAACGAGTCGATCATTCATTTTCTTACGTAAAATTGGTGTTGATTCTGATTTGTAATGTTGATAAAATGTTCCTACCTACTTAGGTAGCTATATCTATCTAATTATTTAATAATTAATAGGTAGATATCTAATTAATACGTAATACCTACATTGAAATATTACGTGGTTCCGGAGCGGCAGACTACGTAATAGGTTACCGGGGCTCCGGCTCAAAGCAGTCATTGGATGGTTTTCTCCCCTAAGGGTAGTAAAATAATTCGTAACGTACTTACCAACCACATTAACACTATACAAGTATGGATATCTACCACAGAATTTTGTTAAAGACACAAAAAAATCACTTGTATTAACTACCGTCCATTTGCAGAGTCCCGTTGCAATTGAATTCAATGGAACTGCGCAGTTACTCAAAAATGTTGCCCAAATAAATAATTAAACTGGTTTGATGGAAATGCTAGCAGGGAAATACATTTTATACCATGTGCTTTACAATTTGGGAGCATACAGACGAAATAGTTATATCTCTTTTTCCAGTTTTATCCAGTTTTGGTGTCGATTCTAGCTAGTTGTTTGATCAACCCACGTCAGAGTACCTGCAGTTGGTTTCAAATTAAAATGAATTCATAGAATTGCTACTGATTTCTTCGTTTGTTCCATTTCGTTTCATTTAACTAACTATTCCATTTTCCCGGAGTTTTGAATTGGTTGGTGCTTTGTGGTAAAAAGAAAAACATAATAGGGATTTTTTGTGACGATTACTTAACTGTGTCTAAAAACTCCAATTGTTCCCAAGTCTTAAAGTCGTGTGTTCGATACACGACAAAGCCTCTTAATATCGAAATTGTTTGACTTTTTAGGATATAAAACGGAAATTATATTTCTTATCTTCTAATACCTAGTAGTTAATAAATAAATAAAAAAAATATCGTCACGCCTTTTATCCCCGAAGTGATCGACAGAGGTGCACATTATGACACGTAATGCCACTACAATATACAACTACTTTTCACATTTAACTATGAAGTCCCGTGTGGAGTGAACCTAATGCCATATACCGGGCACAATTTCTAGACGCCGTACCACTCGGTCAACGAGGCAGTCTATCTTCAAATAACTAATTAGTAAACTTTTATATTATTATTCCTTTGCTAAAACAAACCTAGACAGTTATTCGTTATTGGTATTCATTATTTATTTAACTATCACGTGAGCAAAATAGATTTTGTTACGAGAATGCAATGCAAGGACGGACAAGATATTTCTTTTATTCTTATTAACTATGTTGGAGTATCATACAGTAGAATTTCTCTTCTTTTTCCAACGATAAGTCTAGAATGATTCCCCTAAAACTGGAAACAAGTCACATAACTAACACAATTTTTGCAGAAACAGCCGTCGAACGCAACATTTACGCAAAGTGGGTATTTAAGACCCACACAAATCTTCCCACTCGTTTTATAAATAAACTTACGTAAATATTATTTGATACGAAATATGTCACAGAAATGTATTGATGTGATTTGAAATGGGAATTGGGGATGTGCGTAATTTTTCTCTCGATGTTCGTTAAATCGTTTTACACTCGGATTCACAGCACAAGTGAAATTATTGGTGTTTACCTACGTTTTTCTACTCTTCGTTGGAGATTCTGAAGAGACTAGTTAATGTAGGTTTTACTCAAAATATAGTGATAGAAGTTAAGGTGCTTAGTTTTTTCTGAAAATATCTACTTATATTTTTTTTAAACGTTGCCCCATACTAGGGTTTTCTCCTGTGTCGTTGGTGCGTTCACATGCATATGACACCCAGACCCGAATTAACAATTTGTAGATCACACAAAAGTTATTCCGTGCCGGAATCAAACCCGCTACATTGTTGCACGACAGGCAGTTGCCCAGCCAGTGCAGTCCAACAATATGGAACAAAAACATTTTTCTTAATCAGTTTGGTGGTTGAAACATTTCACAGAAGCACTTAATCTGGGTACCGAGTATTGATTGAATCAGCACCTGCTCTTCGAAAATTCTAGGAACCTATCAAATTCCTAACGTATTAGTAGATTATCTAATGGATAAAGAGCTTTATGTAACCCATCTCCTCCCCTGCTTCATTACACGATCAGCATTAAGTAACGTAGCATAATCCTACACAGCGGAAACCAGTTGATACATTACTGTTGTTCGAGCTCATCCGACCGAGTCGTTTCCAATCCAGTGACACAACTTCACACACGCTAATGTCGGTTGGAAACGATAGCACATTGAATGTTTGTGGCTGTATCAGATAACACGGCTTTTGATACCAACCCCGTTACTTGTTCTAAAGGTCTGAATCACCCTTAGTAAGTTTGTCACTCACAAAACATGGTGAAATTTCTCCAGAATGTTCCTAAAAATATTCTGTTTATTTTTTCCTTAACTAACTAAACTACCTGTGAAGAAATGGAACGCAAATTTTATCGTTCTAATGAAATTATTACAGCTCACTCCTTACCTCGTAATTTTCCTAAATCGATTACGGAGATTTTTTCGTGCGATTCCGAGAAAACATAACTGATTTAATAGTCACGTCTCAATATAAAAGAGGCGAGACACGAAAGATCGATGATCACCGACTTATTTCAGTTGTATCCGGTACTCTGAGAATTTGATTGGCTGTAAAAAATAAACGTGTAAGAAGTGATTGTGAGAAAATCTGATTTGCACTTCTTTTGGCGTCTTAACGTCTTCCAAGAACGTTCGGTTACTTTTCGGAGTGGTTAGTTTTTATTTTTTTATCTATACATAGTATAAAACAAAGTCGCCCATTTTGTCTGTAGTCCCTTCGTATGCATAAAACTTTAAAACTACGCAACGGATTTTGATGCGGTTTTCACTAATAGAAAGAGTATTTTCTCCGACAGGTTTTTATATATAATTGAAATACATTGAAACTATATTAGCTGAGTTATAGCGATTTATGTCCAAGAAGTCAGAAAAAAATCTAATTGAAGATTGCATTTGTGCGTGCGCCGCTTATACCGTTGGATACAAGTAAGAACAATGTATAGCAAAAACATTGGTCTTTATTAGTTCTACAAAAAAGTCCGCGATGACATATATCCAGCTTTTTTATTTAAGTCACAAAAACTACTTTTCTGTATTAAAAAAACATTTAATTCGTTGGGTGATGTTTAACTGGTGATATAACCAATAATACATATATCCTTATCATAATAAGTAAGTTCATCATCACGAGCATTTAATTTAGATTATTTTTGCAGTTTACAGTGTGTTATTTAGACATATAGTTTAGTTAGGAGATATCACGATATTAGTATTGCGGCACGGTACGGGCCGGCCGCGGCGGCGGGGGCAGCGTCCCTATAAATAATATTAAAAAGTAGGTACTACGACTTTGATCTATACATATAAGACAAAAAAAAATCTGTACATTACTTAAATATTTTTTCCAAAAACTGATAGGGGGGGCGATCAAAGAAGAGTCACAGAAACCAAAAAACATTATAATATTTTAAACGCGGTTAAGGGAAAGAGAAGTTATTGTGAATTGAAAATTAGTATCCAATATGTGTTGGTGCGTTGACTGTATTTGTCGAAGTAGCGGGATACACGCAAACGAAGTTGCGCGGGTCAGCTAGTTATGATATAAGCCTCTAAACGAGCAGACGGATCGCCTGATGGTAAGCAATTGCCGCCGCCCATAGCACGCACATGGCTGCACGTTGCCAACCATTTGGGGGTTCGGTATTCGGAAGTTGGGGATTTGGGGACTGGGAAGAAGAGTAATTGGGCCTCTGGTAACCTCACACAACGAAGAAAAGGCAAGAGTTGTTTGACGTCTGTTTTCTGTGAGGCCGTGGTATCACTCCGGTCGAGCCGGCCCATTCGTGCCGAAGCATGGCTCTGCCACACTTAATTCTTGATAAAAAAAAAACGTATTAAAATGTAGCGGTTGTTTCATATTTTACATTATGTCATTTAAAATCCTTTTCCGTGTCAACGTTCTGTGTAATAAACTCAAATGTAAATACCTTTTCGTACACGAAATTATGTAGGAACAAAATAATTTCCAACATTTTCATGTATTTTCCTGACGTGTCACCTAAAAGCTTATTTAACCTGAAATTAAATTTCGAAAGAGGTCTTGCTTTTACTTTTGAACATATTTAATTATGCTCTTTGTTCGTTACATGCCTAACTGCGAACATGTATATGACATGTTATACATTTTACAAAAGACCAGTTTGTAAGCAAAGATATTCATTCAAGCTCTCTCGTCTGAGAAAACTTTTGTTTCACAGTGAGTAATTTGGAACTCCAAATATTCTATTAAATAATTATAAGACTTTGTCGGACTTGCTCAATGAATCAGAAATGAGGTCGGCGCATTCAGAAGCTTCTTTGACAAAACTGCGGCACTTGATGGAATGAAGCGTAAGTCTTTAAGAGGTCAAAAAAATTCAGCTCATTTAGGAAATCCAAAGAAGTCTGGATATTTTGTGAATTCTCAGTAATATACTGTACACACAAGTACATTAAGTTTTATAGCTGTAAGGTCATTAACCAAGCAAGCTGATTGCACGTCCCACCGTTAGTTTTTGCAAAAAGTCATTAAGGAAGTCTTAAACAGGATGACAGGTGTTGCAACACCTTTGTAAGCATTAAGGGGAAAGTATGTCCACTTGAACATTTCTAGAGGGCTACAACTTATAACGATCAAAACCAGTTCATGAATTAAATGAAAATATAAAAATATTATCGAGTTCATTACCTTTTAAACTAAAGAAGTTTTTATGTATTCGGTACGTTAAGAGAATTAATGCGATTTTTTCATCGGTGGCACGTGATTGTTGTCTTAAACAAGTGATATCAATTCAGGACAGTTTTTATGCCGTTTTAAGAGTGTCTTGTGGATTAAGGAATGTGTTTTCAGAATTCATGCCCTGTACAACATTTTATGTAACATAAACGATGTCTTGATTCGTTAAGTTTGGCTTCTTCTTTATGTTTTGCGACTAGGAACGCTACAGATACGACGGAAACGGTAGCATTCCTAACAACTTCATTATTCTTAAGATTTCCGTTGATTTTAACGTTAAGGTATCATCATCCATCATTTCCTTTTTCATTATCATTACTTTTTATGGTATAAGCCGATAAACGAGCAGACGGATCACCTGATGATATGCAATCGCCGGAACACCAGAGGCGTTACAAGTGCGTTGCCGCCTATTGAGAAGATTGCGAAGGGAGGTGTTTGGGCCTCCAGTAATATCACTCACATAACGAAACACAACACAAGCGTTGTTTCACGTCGGTTTTCTGTGAGGACGTGGTATCACTCCGGTCGAGCCGGCCTATTCGAGCCGAAGCATGGCTCTCCCACACTTAAACTGCTAGTTGTTTTATTCTGTTGTTAAGCACTCTGCCTTTTAAGAAGCATTTCCATCATATTTCATTGAACTTATCCGTCGCTTAAGTATCTTTAAAATAAATTCTGTTTGTACTTTGATATTTCTTACCTAAACATCTTTCACTGTAATCTCATCTCTCTCCGACGTCTAACTTATAGTTTCACCAACAGTTTAAAAGCAAGCTATTGATAGAACTTCTCAGAGATGAAGTTTGCAGCCACTTAGCTGACAATCTAACGCTTTTAATTAACTTTCTACATAAAAGGGTTATCTGTATGTAGTTGCTACGTGCCATATTCGTTGGTGCCTTATGTGTCATGTCATGTTTGAAGTATGACTCTTTGATATGAGCTGTTGAAATGTAACTGTATGAGTTCATGTGTGTTATTGAAAAATGTGCAGCTTAAGAGTTTATTGAATATCTTCCCTTTGTTGTGTTTCACAAAGGTGATGTTTCATTGATTGGATCCGCTTTATTGGAGTTCGCGTTCGAGATCTGCGAGGTCTTATTATTTGACTCGTGTCATATGTGACTGGAGTCGTGTAAATGAGAGGATGATATTTTATGGACCCTGAAAATAAAATAACAAATATGCACACGTAATTGTACAAAGCTATCTCCACCATCCGTCCACAGCGGATGGGGTAATTAAAGGTATGTTTATTGTATCCCAAAAGGGCAAAAACGGTCGTCACATTCGTCCCATTAAACAATGCCACGTCTCTATTTTTGGGTCGTGTTTTATTTTAAAAACACAGTTCCCACATCTCTATTTTGGGGATGTATTTTATTTTCTACATTGCGTTTTGCTCTGTCGTCATAATGACATTTGAAAATTCGTTTTCGCACGCAAGGTTGACGCCTACACGTACATTAAATCTCGTAATACAGTGTTATTTTTATTAACTAGCTGTATTAAGGTCTAAACAGCCTAATGAAATAGTTTTACAGAGCGATAAGTCTCACGATTTTCCCTTTTAAATTGTGACTTTGAACGATATTAATATTTATCAGGTTACCTAGTATTATTAATTCTACTCTGTCAGTGAAAAAATATGGGTACGTTTGAGAATGTCATAGTCTAGTGTGTCTGTATTATGTCCCGAGAAAATTATTTGATGACTCAATTCAAGGAAACACGAACAACGGCGGCGTAGGCGAGGGTTACAATTTAGGTATTGTCACTGTTTCATACTTACAGTGTAGCGTTCCTGACCAGTGACCACTCACACGTACAAGTTGATAGTCTGGAAAGTCCCTTTTAGTGGGCAATCCTTACCAAAATGAGAATTTCAAAAACATTTCTTCTTGTAAAATATCCCTCATGTCTTTGTAGATTTTCTCTCACTCCTAATAACGTTGTATGTGATAAAACATCATCTGGAGAATTATAAACAAGTTTTCTAATGACTAATCCTAACTCTGTTCCCCATCGCCAATCCCCAAATCCCCCAAAAAAGTAAAGAACTGGTAACTCCATTCGCGTTGCGGTTGTCCTTGGCCGTCACCGATTGCTTACCATCAGGTGATCCGCCTGTTCTCTTGCTGTCCTATCCCATAAAATCTATGCATATAGTTACTACGCTCACTCACAATTGCAGGGTCAATTCAGCAACCTGACGTCACTAACGATCTCCCGTCTGAATAGGGTCGTTAGGTCTGCCAGATACACGGAGTAGCTAACGAATGGATAACCAAGTTGTTTACAAACATTTCCTGGCTTTACTACTGTTGTCGTTTGTCATGTCATGCTAAGGCGTTGTTTTAGTTGTCATTATTGATTCCCTCCTTGATAAAGAGTTTTAACACAGAGATTTTTTTTCTAAAAAATCACATTCTTTCTCATGATGCGAATGTTCTTCTAGGTCTAATTCACTTTTGGCATTAGCAAATAACTTGTTATCTTTTTCCAAAAAAATCTATCTTTTGCAATTTGGGCCATATGAAATCTTACGAGTTTTCGACCTAAAAAGAACATTTAAAATGTATTTAGAGAATGCGTATTAGCATTTCATTTGTTTTCTCCTCTGTGGCCGGATGTTTTGAGCGGATAAAAACCGGACGGATTCCGTCAGGTCGCCAGTTTTAGATAGCGTTTTTATTTTTAGTGTTCCGCACCGGAATCGTGTAAGCGGAACCGTTGCCGGCGTAAATGGCTGTCTTGTATTACTTTTGGATAATGATTTTTAGTTGGTGTAATACAAAATTGTTTGTGAAACTTGGTTAACTATAAAAAATAATGTTTTTTATTCGTCCGTCTCGTTTTCATTTCATAAGTCAATTAACAGGTGTTTTTTTACGAGCAAATGTTTCTATTTGATAGATTTCGGTATCGAACTATAAAATCGATTGCATTAAACAAATACTGACGGTTTCTTCAATTATCTGCCGCTGGCGGTAACGCTAGAGGACGAAAGGTCAGGGTTATAGCTATCGGTTGAGGTCGTGGCGAGAATTTGAAACGTGATATAGATTGATGTTTCTCACTGTAAACAGAGGCAAAATTGTTGGCGAAGACTTTACCGATGGTAAATTGCCTGTCTTCTAAAGAATGTTTATTTTTTCTTAATTAGATTGATGTTTACTTTGCCATTAATCATATTTTCCTGGCTAAAGTTGAACGGGAGACTTCTCCATACTTCGGTTGGTTCTGGTGTCGGTTATCGCCTGTATGTACTCCTAAAATAACTTCAAATTATTTTATCGAATCGAATACTACAAACAATTCCATTTACATCGATCTTAATTAGTCCTAATTCGATGTTTCCCCCCACAAATCTGGGAACCACATTTCAATGTAATCTAACTGGATTGAAATCGAAATTCTGGATACTAATCTGCTCTGATTTCACAATTTCTCGCAATTTCCCCGTAGCATCCAACGTAAATATTAGATTCTAGTGCAATCTGCTTCGGGAAACGAAGCCTTTGAAAATTATGATGTTATTTACCTACGCTACATTGAGTTTTATACTTTACATTTTTAACCGACTTCAAAAAGAAGCAGGTACTCAGTTTGACCTGTATGTATATGCCCGATTATCTCGTGTTTGGCTAAAGTGATTGTGATGTGGTTTTCAGCATAGTATTTTTCAGACTTAGAAGAAGATTTAAATATTGAGTAAAGAGTAAAGAAAATGTAGGCCGTAAGAAAACTGCAGGCGGTTCCCTTTTTTTATTAACTTTTAACACGTGTAAGTAGGTAACCTTGATCTGGATGAATGAAAGCCTATTATGTTAACAACTAAGGCAACTTTGGTTCTAAGTTTGTTAACTTTCAAATAGCTAACAAAAGGAATCAAGTCTCTGAATTTCACCATAAATATATCTACCACCTATACAGAATGAAACAAAATGGAAGTTCAATCAGTAAAGAACATAATATTATTGTTGATTTTGTTGATAACCTACAAAGAAATTAACCCAATTCTAGCAGTTACTTTAGTTTCTCAGTATTGTTTTGTAACTTGGGAATACGCACTTTTATAAAAGACTACATAATCCTAGAGTGGGCGTCCCTTACAGTTCCTTTTATTTCAAGGCTTCAACTGCGTAGGAAATATAACAAACGAAATAATTTATCGTTTGGATATATATAAATATATATATTGTTATCTTGTTTGTTCAGCTATATTTTTGTTAATACGGTAGGTATACGAAAAATGCCGTGTTTGCGTAACGCCCGCCTCTACCGTTGGGATGTTGTCGAGAAAATTGCCTGTTTACCGGCTCGTAATATTTCCGAATGACTGTGCTTTAAAATGAAAATATAAATTGTACAAATGTACACAATGGGTGCTATAAAGATACCTTTACTTATGGGCAGTAAATAACTTGTGTGGTGGATAATAAATTGATTGATAACAATCTTTCCATTCACAATTTATTATTTGAATCAGAAGTTTCATTCGATAGAATAAATTAAGTAAGTAACAAACAACAAAATCAAATAACAACACTTTGTCTAACAGAAATTATCTTAAAATTACAAAGTCGTTGGCACTAGGACCCTGTAATCCCTGCGGCGGCTTTGCTCGGGCACAATACAACTTGTCAAACTTTGACACTTGCCAACTCCAAACATGTTCCCTTCGTGATTAGTTGGAGCTTTTGATGCCAAAATTTCATGACAGCCTTGCCTAAATGTTGCATTATTACTGTACCTATCTGTTAATTATGATTTTGTCTTGTCATCTTTGAGTTTTAGTTTATTGTAACATCATTCTTTGGCTGAGATTTTATATACATGCATAACTTCATGCCTGTCTTCCATGGGTTAAGGCACAGACAATGGACCGCCAATTGTTACGACTCTTACATACCTCTTTCCCTTCATCAATTTCGGTTAAAGGTACTTTTAATTTGGCCTTTCTTTAATGACTATATCGCCAATCTGTCCGTCTGTATATGTCCGTCCAGGGCGTCCTCCACCGACGGCCCAATTTATATTCGCGTTGTATATTCTTGTCTCTCTTTGCATATTGTTCTCTATATGTATATGTTACTGGTATTCAACCTCCAGATGCGATTTTGTATCAACAATTGAATGTATTGGTACTTTAAAAGGTTATATTTGCATTGATGACTTTCTGATTGTGTTCGTATCCTGTTGTGTTGTTATATTTGGCTCATTACGAACTTGACTTCGTGTTCATGGAAACAGGATTCGCTAACACGTAATATGATGTTGCTGGCAAACTTCAACTTGGAAAACTTTGGCATTAAACTTCTCCTCCCTAAGATTTACAACCAAGATATCCATCTCAGAAATTCGTTCAACCGAATTAGGTAAATGTATTTCGTTATAAAATTATTAAGTAATATCAATATTGGTAAAAAATATTACCGTTTTTACGAGCTCACTTTATGGACTCCCCAAAATGGTTATGTTATGAAACGGTTACTTGCACATCATAAGTTATTATTGGATCAGTTTTATAACGCTGTAAACGTTAACGGCGCTCGTGATCGGTTAAATGTCAAGATGTATGCTGACATTTGAGATCGTCCACTCGCTTGGAAAACGGTGTACATCGATATCGTTTTAAGTTCCCAAGGCTTTGTCTTGTGAGAGGCTAGCGACGCCATTAAATGCTTTTTGAATAGAATGGGACATTAGCGTGGGGTAAAGCATGTATTGTACCTTTCTCATGCTATTAAGACATGTGATATTACTTGGTATATTATTTTGCAGACATAAACGTTGTCTCTTATAAAATAGAATAGAAATGGCAAGATTTCTCGTAGAATTGTGAAGAATTTTCTGTACAATTTTACGTTCTTTGAGAGGATTTAGAAAATGCTTGCATTCATTCGATCTCGCAGACGCAACTTGAACCGAAAACAATGAAAATGTCAGTGTAGCCGTTCTCAAGTATTAATTAACTAAAGCGATAATTTCTGATCCATAAAAATTAATTGCAAATGTAACCCAATAGGTTACCCATAACGTAACGCATATTAGTACCCCATTTGCAAAGGACCCTTTCTCGATTCTAGGAGATTGTCGACATAATCAGATTTGCTCCGTGTTATGAATAGATGGAGACATGATGATAATACAATATAATGATATAAAGCGAAACATACTGTATTTTGTGTACCGGATTTATTGGAGAACTTGCCTCTCTTTATTCTGACAATACGGTGTTTCTAATATACATCCTCAAATTAATTTTTTAGACAGATTTTCGTTTAGAAGATCTGTCTTTCTCTATTTTATTATCTTAATAGTTAGTTCATAACTACTTTCATTTCAATTTCTTTTCTTCTCACTACCACTGAAACAATTCGCCACCAAAACAGACCACATTATGCAGATCATCTCGGGAAAATGTAAAAAAATACGAAGTCAGACTTAAAACTTTTCGTATAATGCGAATTGTTCATTCATAAACCGTCCATTGATAAAATTCAAATGATGTCCTTGGTATAGGCGTGTGGCGAGGACCGCGAGGAGAGATTTAAGCCGTTTGATAAGTCTATTATCCCATCAATTGATTCTGGATGAAACACAGTTTTAGCTTTATCCGATTTGCGGACAGCGTTTTTGTATTTCTTACCAGGGACAAATGAGAGGAAGAGAAGAACCAATCACCTTTTTGGTTTTTCTCTTCCAAGTAAAACCATTTAGGCATTCCGGACAACTTAACCAGTTACCGGGGCTCCGGCTTAAAGTAGAAAATGGAACGAGGTGGTTTTTAGTCAGTGAAAGTCTGACACAGAGTCGAGAGGAATCTCGACTCTTCCAAGGCGGGAGAAATTATTGGATGAGTTTTCCCCAACAAAAAAGGCTTCCATGTGTTCTCTCAATTTTACATAGTTTTCGTAGGTAGTCAGCCGTAGTCAATCACTGCTTAGTAAACAGCAATGTTTCATTGTTTCTAAGCAAGAAGCAAACATTTGTCATTCGTATGTCGCCTATAACTAGTTTGTGAATCATTAATGCATTGGTCAAATGATGCAACGTGGACATGTTACCCTTACGTAAGGATCAAACTATGTAGTTATGTCATACAACAATTCATATGTAGTGCAAATACCAAATTAAGTATTAAATAACAATATTTTAAAGGAAAAATATACTATTACCCATATAAGTCCAATATTAGTTTACATTACAATTCACATGTCTGAAATATTTGTTTCCTTGTGTATCGAAATTGTAATAAATGTTAATGTCCCCCTAGTGACGCTATCATTTACGTCATACACCTTTACGGGATGAAGTGAATTCTTATTTGTTCTAATGTTTCAATTTATGGCTCTTGTGTGTTTATGGAAGTCCCTTATGTTTCCCATAGGTGTTGTGGCTTGTGATTTAGTGATGAAAGTATGGTTGAGTGGTTATAGCAACCTTGGCTACGGTAAGGGAGATTTTCTGGTTTGCATAGTAGTATTTGTCACGAATCCAATGATGTCTTCCAGGGATTGCGATAGAATGACCTTACTTGACCAAAATCATGAGGAAAAGTAGATGGACATGTTTTTCTACCTCTTTGTGTATAAATTCATGATGATGAAAAATGTCTCAGTGTTACGCGGATATTCAGTATTAGTAACAATCCTTTACCGTCTTAGAACTGATGTGTTATGACTAATCACAATCTTTACGACCGTATCCCTCCACTTCAAAGCCAATAATGACCTTACTTCCATAGTTAAAAATATCATCGTCGAGTCCCGCTAAGCAATAAACCAATTGAGTTCGCCTCTGTGAACTTGACCCCTCGTAAAACTAACGATACGCTATGCTTGCAATTTTTAACCCAAGCGTTGCCAATCAAACGTCGCTTTTGTTTCTCAAAAGATTAGGTTCATTGTGGGATGAAGCTTATTTCTGGATTTCACTCCAATTCACACGTCGTTCTATTCTCGATCTTATTGCTGTTTGGTTTCGGTACAGCTTCAGTCGTGCCAAGTTTGGCGTTCATTGATTCCTTTATTCCACCTTGCGTCTTGAATGGAATATTTTTGCTACCATTGTGGGTACTTCGTGTGTCGTATTGGACTCGTGCCAAGGGATTTCCGTTATCGGATACAAACGCCACTTTTATATTTTTTTAGTTTTCGTTATTTATGTTTATTGTATCCAATTCACGATTTAAGTGTGCCAATAAATGTGAATTCTGAATTTAGGATTGTTTTGGTGAATTGGCACTTTGACCTCTAGAAAATGTATGATTTTCTAACAAACTTAACGGTATAAATTCTTCTTCTCAATATAGTAATTCATCCCTGCAATATTTGTGTATTTCTTCTACAATGCTTTCTGAAATATATCTCTAAATTTATAAAAGACATACGCACTAACAAGAATTATCATGATTTACTACCGATTTCAGTGTTAATACCTAATCTTTATTGAGGCTCTACTCGCTATCAACGTCTTGGGAACAGGTTTATAGTCAATAATAAATTAATGGAGCTCTTCTAAGTGTACCAGTACTGCCATTAATAGTTCATTAAGTGAAACTAAGATTTAGTAAGGGTTTATAATGATTTAACATGTGGTATGTCCGTGGTTTCAATGAAATCATGTCGTATATTTCCTCTGGATTGTTAATATTTAAATCGTTCAAGATTAATTTGCTGTCCAGGGACAGAAAAGGAGACACCAATGAGAAATGGAACCCAAATTACCCATTCATCAGAAATAGGAGTATCTGGGTACAAGGACGTAGAGTATTTTGTTCGTCTGCGCTCAGAATTTCCTTTTCTTTACGCAAATATGTTGTCGTCTGAGGTGACTGTTGACGATGATGTTATTTTTATACTGATTGATAATACTGTCCATCTATACGTCATAATCCCTTACTCGCCTCACACACCCACGGAAAATATTATTCTTAGCTGGAAGCCAAACTGCTAATATTCCTCAGATCTTTCTTATATTTCACACCAGTAAGATAAGCTGCTGATACAAATACACAGACCACATTTTCATTCATTTCTCTACGTCAAAACATTCAAAGGAAACATTTATAACCTTGTTCCGAACTAAACAAACTCGAAATGATTTGAAGCCAATATCTACTCGGAATACTTGTCTAAAAATACACACGTTATATTGTGGTTATAGTAAATAGCTATCAATGTTTCATTCGTGTTTCAAATCAGTAAATATATGTGTTCTATATAACAAAGTGTGACGTAATAGCGACGTAAACAAAATACAGAAAAATGCGCATAATACATAATGGAGACGTAGGAAATATAAGATGTATTAAGAATATTTGAGCCTGATCTATGTATGTATTAATAGTTTGAGAAAACGTATGTCTATCGTAGTCGCCCTTGAATCGACTTTCGTGGTTTTGAACGCGCGCTCGCTCATGAATGGTAGAGTTTCATTGATACTGGCGAATGGGCGTGTCTTGTGTATTAATATCTTTTATTCGACGCGCCCATATCACTAAATGTTTATCATTCATTCAGTTTGATACCATTAAGTAATACTGATGCTTGCTAGCACAACAACGCAATATTTACTCTCAATTTTGGAGCCCGTCTTTCCTGATTAATGACTTTGCGGAATTGATTACCTTGCTTGAAAAATACTTGGAAATATTCGGACCAATATTCTGTTTGAAAAATTTGTTATTCTGAAACGTAATCATGTTTGTTGTTTGTTTACGAGTACATTTTTATTTCTGTGTAACATGGAATGGAATAAATCAATCATTGTTTAAATGTGTCAAGCTGTTTCCTTTGGGTTTTGTAGGACAACCAGTGATTGTACTAATATTGTCAAAAGGGAACTTTTTGTGTGTTGAGGTCTTGAGGCTCGACCCAAAAACTTTATCCATTTTATTTCAATGTTTGTGAATTTGTGGAGATCAGGGCATGGACATCGACAACATATTTAAAAGGACCTTTAAATCCTTCTAGCAAGTTTGAGGGTGATTTTGCACCAGAGATGTGCTATGTAGATTTGCTACGAAGATGTAATAGCTAATCTGTGAAACTATGTGACCGTTTACACTGATACTAAGCTATGTAACTGTGCGAGGAAGATGCGCAGCTCGACTTTGCGATGTAGTAGTAGCGAAGCCATCAATAGGACGCATATTTCCAAAAAAACATAGCTTAGCTGAGCTCGTTACCATCCGCGCTATGCTATGTGTACCAATGAATATGATTGGTGCAAGCCAAACGCATCGTACCATAGCACATCTCTGGTGGAAAAGCACCCTTAATCCTTCAAGCGAGCTTTTATCTGTTTAACCAGACTTCTAGACTTTTCGATATTGTTTATGAAACCAAGGAAATCATACAACTATGAGTTATAATTTTTATCGTTGGGCCTTTGTGTACAATAATCTACGGGCTTATAGAATATCGCAATAGCATTCGAGTGTTTGCTGATAATATGATAAGACTGCCCATGACTTTCAAGTACTTGACTCACTTCCGTTCAGTCAACTTTCGATTTGACAATCGGCTGATATAATATCCTGTTTGTCGACATCAATGTGACCGTATGAAACATTTTATTGCATATTTTTCCGCGAATATTTCAATTTTCGTTGAAATAGGTAATCGCTTTTAAATAAAATTGAATGAATCTAACGAATCATTCTACGGTACTACGATTTTTAATGTTTCGTGAACATAAAAGTGTCTCAAAAATTTTGTGAAGATTCTAGGTGCGCTAGCTGATCGAAAGTGCTAGAATTTCAGGTTTTACATTGAATATTTCATCTACATAATATTGAATTACATCTCAAACCTCAAATCATTGCATTTTATTACATTATTCAATTTCTTACTAAAGAAAATGTAGGTGTATAATTAATAATCCCGGAGCTTTGAATCGAAAAGGCTCGAAAAGCAGGAGAAGGAACGGGGTGTTTTTGAGTAAGTAAGAGTCTGGCACTCTGTCTACTGCGGGAGAAGTCATTGGATAATTCTCCCGCCCCTCAAGAAAAGGTATATTTAATGATTACTTTCCATTTCAGTCTACCCTTTACAAAAATATCATGAAACAATGAAAAACAAATCTCTCAAGGCTGTTTTAGTTTTACACGACAGGAAACTCGTAAAAACCCGGTTTATAAGGAGTTTTTACGATATTTTTTTAGTAAGTACTCGTGTCTCGCAATTCCTTGTTTTCGTTTCATTTCTCGGTAACTACTGAAATGATAAGTTTGTCGCGGAAATTGAATGTTTATGCGAGTTTCTCGAAAATGAAGTACTTTAAATTCTCATGGAAGTGAGTAGTGAGTAGTTTTGCACTGTTTGTGTTATTTTAATGGTCGTATTTTTTCTATGTTTGTAATGGACGGATACCTTATAAAATGGCGTTTAGGTTTGTGCAGAAAAGTTATTCAGGATTTTTACTTCGTTAGTCTACCCATGTAGTCATCAACAGAGCGTATAAGGAGCCACTGGGTCCATTTAAAAGACTGTATGAATGAAAAGATATTATTTTATGTATGAATGGTTTTTCCATGAAAAAAGCAATTCATTCAGAACATAAAACAAGGTCTTGTAATCAAAACACAATTTGGAGTTATCACGCTCTACATAAATTGTGATTAACATGTGATAGGCTTGAAGGTTACAGTTAATGATAAGATGATACCTGGCCTGATATGAAGTTATTAACGGTAAGTACAAATGCACTGAATGCCATTAAAAAAAGGTAGAACTTCACAAACAAAATTTTTGATTTGCCATTTTCGACTCTAGCGCCCGTCTAATCATACGCCTTAGCTACACATTGTTAATTGAACATTTAAAAATAATTATGACACATTAAAAAATACCTAGTTATCATTCATTAGATACAGATTATTGAATTTCCATACATTTGTATGATATCTCAACCATTTATCATAAATTATCCACGAATTATCAGATAAACGTTCATTCAATAAAAACCAAAATTTTGTACTTTATCAGTATCTAGATACCTACTAAGCGTTTATTGAACGGATTTAAAGTCCAATTAAATTCAAATTAGATGTTAAAAAACCTATTTTTATGAACTAAGCTGGAATCCCGGTAGGTAGTCCGCAGCTACGGGCCCTCTCTCTGACGCCCTTGGGCATCAGCCCTACTGGGTTCCATACTCCCATTTCTGGTAGCTTTGATTAACCTGAACTATTAAACTGCTATCTCCAACCTATTTGCCCAGATTTTGCAGTCAACCGGTGAATTCTCCAGGGCTGTAGATTATGGTTTCCATTACGGGGCTTTCTTTAGTTATCAACCTCAATAAAAAGAATGAAGATTTTACTGAGACATTTGCCTACGCATCAGAAGTCATAATTTCAAAACACCAATGTAGAACCATAAAACAACCACATATTGTTGTGGTATCAATAAAATTTTCGGATGTTTAGAATCAACCCACACTAGGTTATAACTGCCCAGGATGTTACTATTTGATAAAACACAACTACACGCGTGGGATATCGGTTGATTGTTTACGTCCTTTGACGGCGCCATTTTGAATTTTTCTGTTTTTATTTTCACGAGTGAGTGAGCGATTTGGATGAATGAACGGATGAGTCATCGTGGGAATTGTTTTGAGCCAATTGAAGCAATTGAGCTGAATATTTTTTGCACTGGTCCGCACTTATTGCATTTTGATGTGTATGACTAAAGAGAATTTGCAATGCCCATTGTTATTTGAAGATGATACCTATCTGTGTGATTTTGAGGTTTACGCAAAAAATCGTTTGGCAACCTTGGCACATAATTAAGGAGTACAAAAAATATAAGCAATTTCGACCCAAATATTCTTCTCTTATATTCCAGAAAGAACGAAGTAATTATTATTTTAAGAGCTCCATTATAACCGATGTTTTAATTATGAAAATGCAAACTGAAACTGACTGGGGACTCGGGGCTATTCTGTAAAACTCCGGTCTTAATAGAAAATGTTTGCATTCCGAGCTCGTTTACAAATGAAAAGGAAAACACTTTCTTTTTTCTTGTTCCCAAACCAGCGGAATTAATTTGGTCGCTACGGTCTAGTAAATAACGATTGAAAATCAATAGCACAATTCTTTGATTATTCTAATGGATTTCTTTCTTCAATGATGATGCAAGATTTTTGAAAATTGCATAAGTCCAATAGTCCAGTCTTCAATAGTCTTTGGAGTGAGGCATACCGATACATATATTGATCGGAAACAAGCTATCATCAGAAGATACCCAGAAGTGATTGATTGATTACAAAGATCTAAAACCACGTGCTATCTCAATACATCATCAGGTCACCAGTACAAGTCTAGACCGAATTCCGCCACCGTATGAATGGTCCCAACAAACCTATTCGTGCTATTGTACGCATTCAACCTTGCACGAGAAACATGCCAATCGGATGTTACTATTTTAGTTTAGTAGGTCATTAAACGAACGTGCAGACAGTTCTGGCACGGTTTTGGGGTTGGTCTGTATTATTATGATTGTTGCTCTTGGTTGAAGTTATAGCTCATTAGTGATTATAAAATTGTGGCGTTTTTGCTCTAAAATGTATTTTAGAATAGCATAAAACTCGAAAAAGAAAGTTTGACCAAAAACCGCAACTGAAGATAAAAGGTATTCGAATTTTTACTCGTGTCTCCAAAAACTTACCGGTGGTCGAAATTGAAAAGATGTTGTATGTCCAAATCAATAAGTGTTTTCCTATTGCAGAGATTTATAAAGGTCACAGCGAAACAGCTTCCTATTTGAAAGGTCAAGAAGTTGGAATCGACAATTCGGTTGAAACAAAAGTTTGTGAAGGACCGAATCAGGTTCAATTTGATTTATTTTATTGGTAAAGAGAAATACAAACTTCTATACAATATAAATACAGCTCTTAACCAATCAATGGAAGATGGAATTCGCACAGAACAAATTCAAAGAACTAGATCTGATTAGATCTGATTTGACATGCGAAATCTAAACTGATTGATTCCCACAAGTCCATTCAAAAAGTTCCCAAACGAATTGCAAAGAGTAAAAAAGAACAATGTATTGCAATTTGTGTGTCGTATTTAAAAGCGAATAAAACGAACCCCTTGCATTTGGTCTTGGTCTCACGCCAGACAAACACGAAGTGCTTTCCAATTGTATACTGTGTACAAGTTTGTGTCAACCATGTCTGCTTGGCGATTCTGTTTGAACTTGGGAGTACTGGCTCTTGTAAATTAAATAAAAGTAATACTGTTCGCTTGTCCCTTTGAGAGGAACTTTGCAATTCAAATGGACTTGGACTTGTTAGTGTAAGATTAAGATGAAATAAATAATACAGTGATAACGGGATTTTAGAATCATAGTTGTTTTAATCGTGAACTCCAAACCGATTCTGTGTTTCAATGGTTTGGTGACCCAAAAATAGTACGTAAAGCAAAATCGTACGTTCATTCATTAAACTTGTTTCTCTGAAAAAAGAAAAGTACCTACGCTGCTCTCGAAATAAACACAGTGCATCACATCGTAAAGCAAAGGTCACGCACTGTTCAGCCTCCCGCCAAAAGAGCAAAAAGGCGCGACCGGTAATGGTCGCGTTGAACGTCATCTGCCCGACGTTCACTGTTTCCGCCGCGGCCATATTGAATTTATGGTGGCTAAAAGTGTTAGCATCCGTGTAGCCCTTGTAAGTTCTGATAATAAATTAAATTGTTTTAAATTGAGATCAAGCTTATGGGATAAAGACATCGTGTACATCCATATGCATATTATTGATATGTGATTTTAAATCGCCCTTGCTTCGTAATCTCTCAATTCAAACGAAAGTCTGTAGTTACGCAGATTTTGTATAAAGCGAAAAGATGTTTTTGCTCCAGAAGATCAAATACAGAAGTCGGTTTCCGCTGCATCCTCTACAAAAAATATTGTTTTAACCCCCTCTAAATAAGCTGTTATAATCAAAGCTACAGTTATAGGAACGTTAGTGCCTAATGGTCCAGAAACTAAAAAGGCATGAATGCAGTTTCCCGGCGAATGAATAAAAAGATGACCGGTAATGGACGTTCAGCATCATCTGTTTGGCGCTATGAACGCATACATCCGGTTCCGTTGCAGCCATATTGAGATTAGTATCTTAATGATCTGTATCTTTTGTATCACGTCATCAGATCTTTGTGATTTCAGTATGTTGGTATTGTAATAATATTGTCAGTTTTGATGAAGTGAACTTGTATTTCATAATTCTTTTATTTCTACCTTTACAGAGTCTATTTTTGTGATTTTTGAGGTGAAATCTTTAAAAGGCGCCTTTTATAGAGAGAAAGATTAGCAAGGTCCTATCTATAGTTGTTGTATTTGTTTTCTTCTCCCATGTTGTACTTTAACGGTACCCTAACAGTGCAATTCCTTCTCATGTTTTGTACCGGTACAGCACCGTTAG
Organism: Spodoptera frugiperda; assembly: GCF_023101765.2. NCBI lineage: Eukaryota > Metazoa > Arthropoda > Insecta > Lepidoptera > Noctuidae > Spodoptera > Spodoptera frugiperda. The sequence continues at coordinate 4,077,139 of NC_064228.1, read as the reverse complement.
TTGTTTACAATCGTAAACAAAATAAAAAACAAACATCTCAGGACTACTATTGTTTTGACACACAATAGTAGCAATTACAAGGGAACTTATTGATTTTTTTACTCACAGGAATATTAAATCAACAATTCCAACTCGAGTTTCAAAATAAAATCGATTTAAACATCGATTTTGTTAACTATGTGAACGGAATCGCGTGTTGAATGTTCGCGAGACGTTTCTTTGTTCGGATATTAACTATAAGTCTAATTAGAATCGTTTCGCCCACAATAGGTATGTTGCATGATCGTTCTCAGAACAACGTAGAGGTGTTTATTTTTTTACAAAATACAACGGCTTTGTGTTCTTTAAGTTTGCATGTGTCCGTCGGAATTTTTGTAAAAGATTTTTCATGTGTGTGGTGCAATTATTTTCGGTTGAACGCGTTTTTACTTTCGATTCTTTAATTGGGGCGAAATGGAGCGATTCTTTTGCATCCACAACCGATATTATGTTCTCTCATCGTTCCGAGTATCTTTCGCTGTTTCCCAAGAGGATTATTACTACATTTGATTGAGACTGCAATAATATGCAGTGCTCGGTAATTTATGACAGGCATTTATGCGTGATTAATGGTCGTCTGCAAAAGCAATTTCCAACGCGATGATACATTTGACCTACATAATATTACATTCTTGTAAACTAAAACTGTTCTTAGTATTGTATAATTTATGTTTCCTCTTAAAATTAGAGGTAAAGTTACAGGGGAAAACTTCTTCCAATACTGTTACGAATACATCATTAACCACACGTTCCATTTCCTATATCATATCTTGGACTTGAACTACTTTTTAGGACCTATAGTCTTCTAGAGTTACGATTAGAGTTAATATTAGCTTATTCAAATCTACTACCTTCCTATATACGTTACATCCTTACTTATTACCTCATTAGCACATTGCATTGATATGACCTTGAAGGTTAATTAAGTCATACATCGACACTAATCAATCTAATATGTATGCAACAACGTAAACTGTTGAAGGTACAGTCAGCCTTTGTTGCAAATGCAATTGCATAAACACCACACAATGTTCTTGCGCAAGTGTTAAATGGTACTATCTACTTGACTTGCATGTTCTTGGGCAAGATTTTTGGAAACGAGTCCATCTGGGTCACAATCTACGGATAAGTAGGAATTATGGGATTTTATTTTGAACACAAAGTCTTGTAAACCCGTTGGAGTATTCAACTATTCTAACCTGGTCATGTATAGTCATAAACCTGTGACTATAACCACATACCTGTTGATAAATACATCTCTGCTTACCCCTTCAGGCCACAACAAACTTGTCCTTATGTTTGCGGTAATTACTTAACTTTTTATACGCAAGTTCTATAATTAGTATCCCATTTTAAACCTTCCATAGACTTACGTTGCTAAGTTGCAAACGAGTTCTTATTTCTCGTTTATACACCCAATCTCTCCGGATATGGAAATTTAAACGTTCTTAGAATTGTATCTTTAAGTGCATGTCAATAAAAATGTTTTATAAACACATTAGGTTGTGGTAGTCCAACTATAGCATTAGCATCTATAATATTAACATTAACATTGCATCTGTATTCTAAGTAACAGCATCTTTGAGTACTATACAAGGTCTTGCTTCTATTTTAAATTCTATTCTACTATTGATTGAGCATACATCATTAATGTTGTTATCATGTTCGTTAATGATTATATCAGCGTTTGCTTAATCATCAGTGCGTGCAGTTTGCGTGTCCGATGCGCTTGTTAGTTCTGTTTCTGCAATACTGAAGGCATTATCTTTAATTTTACCTCCATCTTCATCGTTTTGCGAATTCTTTCAACCATCGTCTTGTGATGCAAAATTGGTTGTATAGGATTCAGAATTATAGTTCCTATGACGTGATTCCATTGGTTTGCGGTCAATTGAAAATTGTGACGTTGTCTTGCACATGTATTTGTAAATATTCTATTTATATTTGTTTTTTTTTAATGTCTAGTACAAAACTTAATAAAAATTCAACGTCACGCCTTTTTTCCCGAAGGAGTAGGCAGAGGTGCACATTACGGTACGTAATGCCGTAATAAGTCCCATGTAATAGGGAGTGAGCCTTGCCATATACTGGGCACAAATCCAAACTCCATGCTACCACTGAGAAATTTTCGAAAAACCGAAAAAAGTCCAGTAATACTTTGCCCGACCCGGGAATCGAACCCGAGACCCCTTGTTCGGCAGTCGCACTTGCGACCACTAGACCAACGAGGCAGTCTAATACCTAATAACCTATAACCTTTGACTTGGTAACAATAAGCCCATTAATATAACCTATGGACGTCAATCTGACATGTTCGACCCCATTAAAGTTATTGAAGAAGTCGCGAAATTCTCTTTAATCTTAATTCGAACCTTGCTTGTTTAAACAAAGATGATTTTCCAAGACAACGTTGAATAACGAATCAAAGGCTACTTGTTAATTAAACAGCCTCTCGGGGCGATGAGTGTTCGCCTGTTATCTCTCTTAATAATCTCGTTTAGGATTTTATAAAATCTCAACTTTATCTTCTAATACAAAGGATTTCATTTTACTTTGATTATTATTCGTTTTTGTAAACAGTGAATTACGTTTTGTTACAGTTTAACATATATTTAATTCTAATATTGGTTAACTAATGTAGTTTATTCTACTCAAGCTTACCGAAGTACTTAGGTATTTATGCTCTCTAGGTGAAAAGATCAATATTAAAAAACGTAGTTGCCTTATACTAGGATTTCTCCTTTATCCAAATACACATATGACACCCAGACCCAAAACAACAATTTGTAGATCATACAAAGAGTTGCTCCGTGCGGGAACCGAAACCGCTACACGTTGTGCGGCCTTCGGTCGTTCAGTCACCGATGGAACTGTGCAGTCAAATTGACTGCTAGCATATTGAATGCTTTATTACGAACTAGCAGCCCTGAAGATGCAAAGTGTTGTATAACTTGCAATTTAATTAAGAATAATTTGAAATCATGTAATTTTACACTACCTATCCATCAAAAATAAACCAACTTTTTATTTATTCTTCACCTTGCATTTAAATTACAATATAAACGGTACAATTCTTTCACCCTTTACGAAAAACAATCACCAATGGTAGATACAGTTGGTTCACAATATATTCTGTAACCGTTACGAGTAATTTCTGTTACCCCCAAGCGAACACATTCCAAATGATTTCTCCTGAGGATACAAAACCTAGGGGCAAGCGGCTGTGAAATTTATCCTTGTGATTTATTTGTTGACTGTACAAAAGCGTTGTTGAGAATTAACAAATACAATACAATTTAGTATACCGCAATGTATCTGTGACAGTTTATTCTTTAAAGTGTACACAGAAGTGTTAGAGCATATTCGCTTGGAAAAGAAAACGGGACTTAGCGTATTCCTTTTTAAAAGGCGACGCAGCTGTGACTCCTCTGGTGTTGTAGGTGTCGCTGAACGCTTACCATCAGGTGATATGTCTGATCGGTTGTCTCTTATCCCATAAAAAATCTTTTCTGTGAAGGTTCACTCATTAAAGTTTGAAGACTTAGGTGACACCTTGTCAATGTAACCAGCGTTTGGTTTTAATTTTTTTAACCGAGCTACAATATGCTTTATATTTCCACTTAATTTTCATTATTTTCGACTTTGATTAGACTTTAAAAAAGCTTTTTTATACCATAAACGTCCGATATAATATTGAAATTTGTTTTCAAGTAATGTCCGAAATTTTCCTTTTTTAATTATGTATTTTTAATCTCATTTTTTATTCTGTTTCAGGTATGTTATTTTACACATCGTTGAGATCTTTGGATTCATTTATCTGAAGTGGAGGAATAGTAAGTCAAAGTAGTTACTACTTAATTATTCAAAGTACGTGATTAAAAATTTAAAGCAAAGCTAGGTTAACTTAACCTATCAAACACTTTTTCATCTATAGTTCTCATACAAATTCAAAAAGTAAAGCTTTTAATAGAGAAGCTTGTGATTATGGGACCATAATCTTCCAAAAATTATTACTGCTTGTTACTGTTTTGATACGACAAAAAAACCCTTTTTTCTTTAATTCAGAAATCACATTAAGCGAGACAGCAACTTCAATGTGCGTGGAGCTTACGCTCCATTTCAAAACATTTCTAGTCGAACAATAAACTATGTATCTTTGATAATTTAAACGCCACGAGGGGCTAAAGTGACCGATGTTAGCGGAGGATTTGCCTTCAACAAATTTTTGTTAGCAGTCAAAGTCTTAATAACCGACACCTATATTTCAATATCCCCCATCCGACACCAATTATATCGAGTTCAACAAGTCACAAACAATCTAATTTACATGTCAAACGTTGTTTCAAATCACTATTCGGTGTATACTAAACGCTGTTACTCTTACAGTTGTGCTGTTGACAGGAACTTCAACTTAAACTGATTGTCTCAGTCTGTGCTGTGTGGAGATTAGCTTAACTTTGTCCCCTATTGAGACAGTTTTGCACCCCTCTCCTATGAACGTCTCGTGTGTTAACTTAATAGATGGTTTATGTAGTTTGCTGGATTATAAAGTGGGTGTCTTGTAGCTTAGGAATAGGTTAGACGTCTTTTTTGCAGGGTAATCTTTGCGTTAGTAACACCTGTAAATGGTTTATTCATAAACTACACATGTGGCGGCTTGTCGTTCTACGTGGGTAGTTTATGAACTGGCAGTAGACGTCTTCCGGCTGATAATAATGATGATGATGAAAGTCCACAGTCTCTCTACTGCTGGTTGTTGCAACCTGCAAGTCGTATGATTGGAGACAAACCATCAGGCATCACCATCATCATAATTAGCCACAACACGTCCACTGCTGAACATAGGTCTCCTCCAATGACTTCCAGATAGCCCGTTTCTTTGCGACCTTAGGTAATTAACACCCGTATTCACAAACGATACTTTCCTCAGTGAAGTAGCAACTCTCTGCGAAGTAAGGCATTTCTCATTGCGTAACATCTGGCAAGCCTTTCAATTCATAAACGATACTTAAGCGACCCTTGTCTAAGCAAACCCGTAGCGTTGAATAGAGCTCTGTGATTGGTTCTCGTATGTTGCGTATTTCACGTCGCTGCTTGACGTTCATACAACAACGTCAAAACATAAACAGTTACCGGTAACCAAGAGCAATTTTGAGTTGTCATACAACAACGTCAAAATATAAATAGTTACCGGTATCCAAGAACAATTTTGAGTTGTCATACAACAACGTCAAAACATAAACAGTTACCGGTATCCAAGAACAATTTTGTTAATATTTGTGTTGGTTTTATATTCACAAATATGGATACAATAACAAAATCGGGATCCCTAAAAAAACTGTCTGTCTGTCCGAAAAATACTTATATTTCTCTAACAAGAAATAAACCTTGTGACAACTATTGCCATTGACAATGGCTATGCGTTGCTTAAAACAGCTGGCAGGCTACTTTAGCTGTGCGTTCATTTTGAAGGACGCATAGTACCAGCTGTCACTCAAGTATTGTTTATGAATTAGATTTAGGGGCCCTGTGCGCTCGCGCGCACTAAGAAACCGCATAGTATCGTTTGTGAATACGGGTGTTAGTCGTCTATCGTCGACCCTGCTCCAAATAATGTTATTCAATAATGATCTTGAATATGAAGTATAAAGGATTGTCTCTATTTTCATAATCTAAATGCTCATCTAATCTTGACCTAGAAAACTGAATTCGCAAAAACATCATTAGTCCCTAAAATGTCTCCTAATTTCTTTTGTCGTACCGTTTCGAGTTTCCCCTGATCCTGTTTGTTAAATTAACCGTGTGACGACTTTAACCTCCTGTTATATCTATTTTCGGAGCTTTATTTTTTTTCCTTTGACTCATTAAACGCCCGTTATTACGGCCAATCTTTTGTTTAAATGTACCATTCTTGGGTTCGTTACATAAATGTCATATTTCTTTTGTACGGTGTAATAATTTCTCTGGAACACCCAAATTGCTTCGGGGTTTCTTGTTAACCGAGATTAAAGAGTTGGATACAGAAGGCCCGTTTTGGTCAAGATTTCGAATAATCGTATTGTGGAACAGATTACTGATGTTAATTGCCGTGAGATCAATGTGTCTGCTTCGGTTTTATTTCTTTATTTATACATAATGCCATTTTAACTACTATTTTATGTTCCCAAATCCCTAGATTTTGTTAGATTTGTTTGATTCTATGCTTTATGTTTTTGCCTATAATTATATCTAGAATTCTAAAATAATTATGTAGGTATGGACACAAAAGGTCTTATTGCACTTCTGAATGAAATACTCCATGTTGTATCTTACTTGTAATACTGAAGCAAAGGTAATTCGTTAGAATCCTTCATCCAAGGTACAATATATTTCAGATGTATTCTGTTATTAATTTTTGTAATCATTTTGTTTTCTGCGTTTTCTTTATTTAATGTAATAATATTGTTGTGTTTAACTACAGTATTACTAAAAAACTACAAATTTCGCACTTGTTTGTTTACCAAATCGTACTATTACAAGTATTTAAAATTGCTACTTTCTCTATTTTATCTTTTTCAAACAAAATTGTCAAACATTAAATTCCACAATCATTATAGCTATGTCCTGCAGATCTTTTTTCAAAATTATAGGCACGAAATGACCGAACTAAATTCAAAAGCCAAAATTCAATCCCTATTTCAAAATCCTGCAGCCAGTCCAGCCCAAAGCCGCGTATGTTGTTTCAAAACATGAACGTGGCAATCTGGCGACACAATCAGACATTCTAACCAAACCTGACACTATTTACACTACAAGATAAGAGCTCGACACTCCGTTTTTCATTCCGACATCGCCACGGAAATTCGTGACTGTCGATTACTCCATAGTAACCCCATAGAGCTATTATAGTGACGTAATTTTTGTACTTGTATCACGTGGAATGTTTCGGAAGCTGTTAGTTTAATGTCTGTGTTAAAAAGTTTGTGAAGCGAAGAGCATAAGAGGTCATATTTAAAGGACGTTTTAGCATTTTTACTTTACTTTAGAGACCAATAATCTCCTGATCGATTTTGATCAAGGTGGACAGTCTGTCTAACTAGACTAGCCCACTACGCAGGAGATATTATAGTGCACAAGTGTGTGCGTAAACACAGGTGCACTCTCTGTTTCCTCTTTCTCTGAACTCGATGGGACGGCAGACCGACACGACCAGGAGACCAAAGATTTACGTGCTTTTCGAAGCACGGGGTGAAACATCTGCCGAACTTTTTGACTCCGAGCTGATAATGGTCATTTTACTTAGAAAATGCCATTATCACTTTTTTCACATACGCACACAACCGATCACCCACCCACTACGCACAGCCGTGCAGACTAATAGGAACACTGTGAAGGGATATCAATATCGAACCTATCGAATTTACCTCGATAGTTGCTATTTGTTACCACTCTACCAATGTAACAATCAACTTACTAAATATTGTGTTTTTTTTTTACAAAATAATCCCTTTCAACCCAAGAGCTTAAACTGTCAGCATATCCACATTTTTATTGGTCGAAAAATCACAAAGGTTTTCGTATTTTTGTTTGTTGTCAATGTGTGTAGCAAAATAGACGCGGATTTTTGCGAGATACATGTTACTAAGAATAGATTATCCCATTTTACGTGGGTATGAGTATCAAAGGGATTCTGTGACGCTGACGACAGACTGACGGGTACACCTGTATTCAGGATATTATACTTTTTGAATGTTTTGCTTTCGATATCCTAATACATACATTAGACAGACAGTTTTTGATACAGGACATGATGATTCTTATCCTTTCAAAGTGACTGGATCTGTCTCCATGTTTTCTTTTGTATAACTTTTTGGACCGGGGAAGTGCTAGCAATTCCAGTTATCCTATGGTCATCAAAAGATTTCTCCCGCCTTGGGCGAGGTGAGAGGGATGTCAGACTCATACTGTCTAAAAACCACCTCGTTCCTATTCCTGCTTTTCGTGCCGGAACCCCGGTAACCCGCTAGGCTAGACAGTCAGCAAAATGTGTAATGTAAATACTCATTGCTTCATCATCATGCGGAGCTATGTATTATATTACAACTAGCGGACCCGACAGACGTTGTCCTGTCTACACGTCTTTAATTTGAAAATTTTAAACTTTTTTAAATAAGCTAAAACATTCTGGACCTTTTTGATGAAAATTGCTATTCAAATGTTATGACAATATCTAACGTCATTAATATTTGACACTGCGATGGTAGCGCCGTCTGTCGGATCCAATGTAAAACATTCCAAAATCAACAACTACTAATAAATTAAAAACTAATTAAAAAAACATTGTCCAGCGGACAAAATTGTGAATCTAAACCATTCTCAGATCCCCTTGAACACACACAAAAAAGTTCATCAAAATCGGTCCACTCGTTTAAGAAAAGTTCAGTGACATACACACTTACAGAAGAATTAAATATATAAATGTATACTTCTGTTTGTCCTGAATAAAACCAGGTGTGATTTTGATTAAAAACAATAGCAACACGATCACTACAATAAACAAACGAATTCTTATCTTCAATTTCATCTTCAACTGCCGTGATTTGTCTTGTCTTTACGACACAATTACACCTTAAGTGGTTTACCACACAATAGGCAGTCTTCCTCAGTTGTCAATCCACAGAAATTGCCTCAAGTAATTACTTTCACTTCCTTGATTACTCTGTTTCGTAACAAATAGTGTCAGATCGGTGCTTGGAACTAATTTGTGACTTACGCTTCTATGAACTTTGAAGGTGTAGTTTTGCAAGTACAAAGAGGAGATGCCATAATGTGGTTGTGCACTGTGAGAAAACAAATAGGCCCTGCCCAATGATATTATAAGTAAAAAGGTAGCAATTGGCGTTCCATTGTATCTGCCTACCTCCATGAGAGCTAGGCGTGAGGTTATGTAAGGTGTAGATAGGTTATAAGCGATCAGAAAGTGGCACATTAAAATGTGGATAATTGGCAACGTGTTTGTAGTATGGGGCTGCATGTTGGAAAATAGACAGGTTGTAACGACTTGCGTTCCCTGTAAAGTGTCATGCATTATGTTAAAAGGAAATCCAATTACGACAACTCTATGTATTAGCTTAATTGATATAGTATTAAAATCTAATAGACAGGTTTGTTTAATGAATGTGGTTACTTAAAAGGTTCGGTTGGTTTTTTGCATGTTGATTCTAAAGTTGTTATTACAACATTTTTTTTGGTGCTGTTATGTTGAAGAAACTTTGACGGTTTTTATTATTTATGATTCAAGTCGTTTTAAAAGTTAGGGCTATTCTAATTTAGGAAAAATAACGATAAATATGTGCAGAAAAAACTAGATATAAACATACTCTGTTGACAACTGTAACTCAGTTGGTTAGGAAAAGGAATCTAAACGAATTTTCAAGGGAAATCGTTATAACATTAATCATCGAATGGTTCGACTTTTCACAGGTTTGAATTTATGGGAGCCAACAATAGCATTTGAGTAAAAACTAACTGGGAGGTATATAAAACATAAGCATCTTAAATGCAAGCACCTTTTCACCACATACGAGTATTCAATACACAAACAAAATACCAGGAAATATGGCTGGGGCAATTCAGCGATACAAAATGTACATTTCATGCTGCATCAATATCAGTGATTTAATCAGTTGGATTCAACGCCTCTCCATTGAAACCTCATACCTCGTACCTGACTTTTCAATATTGCGCAGGTATGCGAATTCTATTCAGCTCGCTCGCTGCTGCTAAATTACATTTTAATTCGCCTTTTCTCTTCTTTGGCTGTATTTCTGTGGTTTTCATTAAACTTTTGGTTGTATTTTATATTAAAAAGAGTGCAATTTTATAAATACGTATTTAGTTTTCTCTTTGCTTCTATTCTTGTCTTAATTTTACTGACAAAATTATCCTAATGCCAGGGGATTTTCAGGTGATTTGATATGATGATGATCTTTGTTCGTCTAAATATATCCAAAAGATAATTCAAAAGACAGTCTTAATAATTTCTGTTCCTAATTTGTTGTCTTTTAGCTGTAAGTCCTCCATGTAACTTAAATAAATAAATAAGTAATTATCCTAACCAAATCAAACAACACAGGTAATAAAGAAATTAGGTTTCTAAGCGTCTACATTACCTGAAACAAATTTCTAGAACGTAACAAATATCAAGCCAAGCTTCTAAAATATAAATAACTTAATGTTGTCTCCACAAATGGATAATACGAACACATTTATGGAATCTAACCAAGAGAAAGCATTTATTTCGGCTCCATTCCTTTTTGTTCAAGCAAAATAACTTTAGTTTCCCAAAGATTTTCCACTTCGCGATTTTCTACCTTGAATTTTGGCTACACGTGTATACGGTATTAATCTATTTATGTTATTTTGTTTTTCATCTTATTATTGTTCGAGATCACTCGTAAAATAAGTAGGATGCCTTCGTGTTTATTTTGTTATGATTTTCGAGAGTACACATTCAAGTGTACCTATTTAATTTTTCAAAGGAATCGACAGTTGTTTTTTTGCTTCTTACGTCTCAAGAGATTGTTCAGTTATAGCTAAGACATAATCAATATATGTTTTGTTTTATTCTCTTCTTGATGTGTGTGTTTGATGAAAATAATTTGGTATAGGAATATTATTTAATTGCTCCTTTATAACTAATGCCATCTTAGTTTAGGTTTAGTGTTCTGTATCTATAAGCGTAACGGACCTCTCACTATGTGCGTCGACACGAACGGGCCAGTTCGACCGGAGTGATACCACGGCCTCATAAAAAAACCGACGTAAAACGACGCTTGCGTTGTGTTTCATTGTGTGATTGAGATTACCGACCAATTAATTCCGTTCCCAATCCCCCATTTCCCAAAATCCCTTAAATTCTTAAGCTCCAAAAGGTAACGCTCTTGTAACGCCTCTGGTGTTTTGGGCGGCGACGATCGCTTACAATCAAGTGATCCGTCTGCTTGTTTACGGGCTTATATTAAAAAACCTTACACTACGAAACAATCATGCGTAACACTCGATATGTCACAAAGCTAAACCAAAATCAACCAATAACTACCTTATATTTTCCTTAATCACTATTATTATTTCCAATGAACAATTTATCTCCTAAATGAAAAGCAATCAATAAAGATTTATCAACATTAACGTCTTCATTAAAATGATGTAACTCCATAGAGTTAATAAACCCCTTTTATTCTTAATTTGATGACTGCGTGTCAAGTTAACTTAAATTTATTGCGTGGAAAGGCTCATTAAGATATTCTTGGTGCAGTAGTAAATCAAAACGTTTGAGTCGAATGAAATTATGGAAAAATTGTCGCTACAGAAAATCCAGATTTAAAATCTAATGCCATCGCAGTTAAAATAGTGGGTAGACATTTGGTAGACCTTTGTATGCGGCAGTGCAAATTGGCATCCTACTAAATGCGAAATTTTGCATATTTGTTTGTTACTTCTCACCTCAACATGGCTGAAGGGATCTAGATGAAATGGGAACAGATTATGGTCTGGAATAACACATAGGCCACATTTTATCCCACGGGAACGCGAATGAACCCGCTGGCATAAGCTATTTAGTCTATAATTTTCATGGTCTAAAATGAAATTTCTTGTTAGTGCTAATCTCAGAGATGAAATATGAATTCTAAATCTCCAAACTATAATAAATCACAGGTAAATTCTTCAGTTTTCATTAGTTTACCATAAAATTCTCTCACATTTGTCCCAACACGATACACACTACAAACGCTTTTTGCTCGGTTTTGGTTTTCTGAGGTATATTAAAACTGTTCCTTTGTTCTCTCAAGAGTTTGTCATTCAATATGTCGAGGAAAGGTCCTTTTATGGTGAGATCCTTTTGCAGAAGTGGACCTTCTCCAACGATATTGTTTGTGGTCAAAAGTAATGAAATCTTATGTCGCAATTTAAGTGTGTAATTGAATTCATAGTCGCAAGGAGTGACCGTAAAAGTGCCATTTTGGTTTTATTGCATTGCAGTCTGTGCTTTTATTAAAGTTTTACTTTGTTTTTTATGTTATGGGACTTTAGTTTCTTAAGACCTAATTTGGTAAGTTTTTTATTGATACTTTTCTTTGATTAGTGAATAGTGAAACTTTGCTTCGGGTGTCGACTTTATTGCGTTTTAAGTGAAAACGTGTAAACTGTCTCAACTATCAACAAACGCTGTTTTTAATAAGAAACCTACTGCTGTCGTTGCTTTAATTTTATTACAGACTAGCTTCTGCCAGCGGCTTCGCCTGCGTTCCCGTCGGATAAAAAGTATCCTATCATCCAAGTCAGCTCATACCCTGTCTGTATACCTTTCATCAAAATCCGTTCAATAGTTTCAGCATGATTGACGGACAAACATCCAAACAATCAAATGAACTTTCACATTTAAAATATTAGTGTGATTTTGATACCTATTTGTGTCCAATTCTAGACGATGTTTGTTAACTAAAGATACCAGAAGCAAGTCTAATAATAATACAGGCTTAACATAATCTTGACACGAGCACTAGAAACCACAGACGTTTGACATTTAATAGGTCTGCTAAAATGCATTAACTAGATAAGTTTTATACATCTCATATCCCAGCTTCAGTCATTAGACACAAGGAATGCGACTTAATACCAATAGCCGGTTCTATAAGTCACTGACACCAAAAAATTTAATAATAAAAACCTAATAGTTATTGCTATGCAACTAAAAAGCAGTAGTTTTTTGTCCACAATTCTATTTGTGAAGCTTTGACTGTCCATGGAATTGAAAATTGAATGTGCATTAATTATATTAAATTGCCGTAACGATAAATACCTATTATATTAATGGCTTGGAAATCTATTTGAAATTCGTAAACATTTCTGATTATCTTCTTAGCTATGTGATGATGATGATGGTGAGAAATCACCAGAAAACACTACATTACATCTATGTTGCGGTTGAAGTCTCTGATATTCAGGGTTTTTTTCCGCAAGAGATGTGCTATGCTACGATGCTGTGCAGCTATGTACAGAGCAGAGTACCTACACAAGTAACTTTGCGGCGGCGCATCATACTCGCACAGCTACATAGCTAAGTATCAGTGGAAACAGTCACATAGTTTCACAGCTTAGCACATCCCTAGTTGAATTCTTCAGCAGATTCATCTAGATATGACAAATAATTTCGAAGATTTGATTTTTCATCTTTAGTCGAAGAGATATTGCAAATATCATCTGGTTACTTCTAGAGATGTTATTGAATTTCTTTAACAACATAAACACCGTTCATATGAAAGTTTTCAAACCACAATAATAGATATTGTTTCTAAACGTCAAATGAACTTAATAACAGAACATAAAAGTTTATATGAAGTAGAGGTTAGCCAACCGATGTTAGAACTATGAAATGACAGACTTCCTTCTAACCGCAAACCACAGTATGAATGAATAGATTTAATTAATAATGATTAGAATTTCGTGGTAGCTTGGAGGTTTAAAAAGTCCGCTTCTTTTACTCTCTCTACCAACGGCAAGTACCAATGAGACTTTCTGAGTTATACGTACTTTCTAAGATTATTTAGACATCACTGACAAACTGTGAAGGAAAACATCGTGAGGAAACCTGGGCTTATAATTTCTAATTATAAGTTTGAAATCGCTAACCCGCATTGAGCAAGCGTGGTGATTAATGCTCAAACCTTCTCTGTGTGAGAAGAGGCCATTGGTCAGCAGTGGTAGGCTGCTGTAATGTGTGATCAGAATAGAAACTTGTCTTTTTTGGTTTGTCTAAACTTGTGTGTTGAATGGTTTTATTATACGGCTAGAACTTATTATACGGTTAGAACTTCTAAATTGATCAAGATATTTTTTGGATTTAGAATAGAATAATTTGAAATTAAGAATACAATTTGATTGAAAGTCGAACAGTAGATCCGACATCCAAATGTACCTATCAGGTAATTAGAAAAAGATCATTGTAACGATGAATAGCAATTGCAAATTTCCTTAACACCACTTCGTAAGTTTATCGCTGAGTTCATCATTCATCATTACTTCGTCCTTTTCTCCAGAATATTTGAAAAGCTTGCCAATTATCTTTATATCATGTACCATAACAGGTATCATCATGTTGTTGACCGCTGTATCTATTCTTGTCGCAGATGCATCGATTGCCAACTACCCATCAGACTTACCTTGCAGTACCAGTTTTCCGACATCGTCTAACTGTGCCATCTACCGTTACCCACCACAATCCAATATGGCTTTTATAGCGACCATTTTACGATTGCAATTTGCTTACAAAGGGATTGGCTATAAAAATTCGCGGTCTATACGAAAATAATTGAGTTTATTGTTTATTGAATTGGTTTTGTTGTTTTTGTTAATATGTATTCAGTGTCTGGTCTGTTGGTGATAGTTTAGTAGTTCGATGAAAAATGTGTTGTTTGGAAGTTGCAAATCAATGCTAGGCAAGAATACTCATGCATCTAGTGTTTGTTAGACGTATCACATACATTATAATAGACAAAGAAAACCAGATGTGGTCTTTATAAACACAGCCTTTAATGATAATCAATGGATTGAACAACAAGTGTAACCATAAATGCTATTGAGTTGTCTAGAAGTGATTGCGATTCTTTTAATTGATATCCTTTTTATTCCAAAGAGATAGGACGAACTGCAACCATCAGAAACGTGTAAATTAAACAGTAACCTTCAAATTACTGCTTACGTCTCCTTTCCTCTAAGCGTTGGCACACATTCTCTTATCGTTTTCATACATGAATACCGGATTTGCCTTATCCCCTTTGGGATTAAACGCGTCACACTACTTACTTTCACGGTCTCGTATGCTATCTTCCCCAATAGTATATTCTCTACAATGTAATTCCATTTTAGTATTCATCTGTTCCCCCTCATGAATTAAGAAAAAGACAAAAGTAATGTTTGTACCTGTCGGCAGGTTTACGCCAGTTTCATGGCTGCTACGATTACACGCGTTTTACGTCTACATGTAGACTTTTATTGTTTTTGTCTTGTAAAAGGGGTTTACTGCTCAATCTTATTTTATTTTCATGTCGTTTCTCTTATTCAGGAATACAAGCAAATATGTCATCCATTTTGCTGACCACGGTCTTAAATTTTTATTTCATTTGTCATCAAGCAAATGAGTGTTCTCTCTCTTGACCGTTTGTGTGGACCAAGCTTAATATTCGAATTTATAAGTCAAAAGTACATATGGTTAATATAATTATGTATGGAATAATTCAACTTTACCTGTGCAGTCTTGACAGACAACAGACATTAAATATGAATTCCAAAACTAATTTTTAAAACAAATTGAGCACATTCTATACCATATTAACTTACGTACTATGTTTATCCATTCCAAAGAATCTCACGCCTTCATAGTAAGCAGCTTGCGATAGTACAAGTCTAGCAAGGCAAAGCTTTGGATACCAAAGATTCCCGGATCTTGGAAGTTATCTCAGCTCGCTCAGAAAACCGCCGAGCCCTTTTAACGTACTTAAACCGAATAAATTAACAATAATTCTTCTCGATACCGTCTTATTTGCATACCGTTAGGAAATTATCATACGATTAGTTCATCCATGTTTGTTTCATGTTTAGTTTTATCAATGGATTTCAATCAAACTGCCGCTCCTTTACTTTATTTGTGTATTTAGTTACATGATTAAAGATGTCTGTCTTAAGTTATGGCTTGTTTTTTGTCACATTCTTTGAGGCTTGTAATGCAGATCTGTGTTGCTTTAAAATACTCAGTCTAAAATGCTCATTACCGTCCACTGCTGAAGTTAAGTCTGTTTCCGAAGTCGAGCCATTTGAATACAGCAATTATCACCAAATAATCTTAACCTTTCATTTAAATACTTCACATGCACTCCCAAACATTACCACATGGTACCAGATTCAAATTAACTGTATTCCATAAGAAGTGTGTACAAAATTCGTCACCTATAGAAATAGTGCTCGTCACTCCAATCTCAGACTGCCGTTAATATTAACGACTCTATAAAGCTGCTGACTCATGCTTATAATTTCTTTGTCTCAATTAAATGACTCTTCAGTTTTTTGGAGTCTTTTTCACTTGTCTCTACTGCTGTTTGGACTAAATACTGCTATATTGTACTTGAATCAATATAAACATAGAAACCTGCTTATGCATTTGTATATTAGTGCATACATGAACGTTAGAAGTTACAGGACATCACGCAGTGATTCCTCCATACTTTTCTAGCTCTAATTTAACCATTTTAGAATTCAATGACAATATTTTATGCATGTCTTCTTCTCTCTAATGGGACTTCTACCATCTTTACCACAACAAAACAAACTAAGAGCTACAGATAGGTAAATAAATTATCATGCCCTGAGGTACGCCTTTGCAATAATAAATATTTCAATTTTTTTCTCTTCTATCCAAATGGTCTCCCTTTATTAACTTTATTCACGTGACTCGAACACTCACATGCAATCACCCCCTTCTCACGTGTAAATTTCGCATTGAGTTCCCCTACCCACGTGTGATCGTTTACCTCATTCGCGCATTGCTTAATTATATTCTGCTCCAATTACACTAATGTTGTTCTCTATGATAAGCAATAGTTTCTAGGAATTGTATCAGAAATACATACACAACTATTTGAGATTCTCCGTCATCTTATTTCTAGATAACTAATCATAATATAAGGTTTTAAACTAACATGGTCACTAACACTAGTATTAGAACTCGAAACGGGAGATTTACAACCATTATTACCATTTGTTGTGCCGGAAGTATCGGAACCTCAAAACATAGTTAATATCCTGTTTCGAGTTCTAATACAAGTAATCATAAATGTTATTTTGAATTAAAGCTAAATTCAATGCCTTTTTCATTTTCTTCGATGAATGGCTATCGGGTGGCTAAATTGCATCGGCACAGGCAATTTCCTTGAACCGTATTTGTATTGCGGCTTCGAGTTTCTGAAAAGCAAAGAAATGGTCGATTGAACAGACAGCAAATGGCATATCTGTTTTGCTGAACTTTGAAGTCAATTCCAATATGTTGATTGCAGTCTTTATAGATGCTGAAGTACCTTTATAAAACTGCGGACTGCCTAGCGGGTTACTGCTGCTACTGTTAAAGCAGGAGCGAGAACGGGATGGTTTCTAGTCAGTAAGAGTTTGACACTTCCTCTCGCCTCGTCCAAGGTGAGAGAAGAAATAGGGTGATTTTCCCCTTAAAAAAAGTATTAATACATAATATCCAACTGAATTTTGTGACATAGGATTTTCAATAGTCATCACAAGCTTTTGTATCATCAATGTCCTCTGCAGACCTTCATCATTCATCTCTAATACTTCTACTATACGTCAATACTGAAGTGTCTATCAGAAACATGTTTTACTAAGCTCGTTCTTAAAACATCAGTAAAATAACAGAACAAGAACCTACATTATCGATAAACATAATCACAAACAAGTTTCGTCCTACACGTTTATAAGTACCTACAACTTATAAAGACGTTAGCCCAAAGATTAGACGTGAACATATTCAACTTACGCTACACCAATTACTAAGCCGTGACGGCGACCTCAACTAATGAATTACATGCGTCCGTGTTTTGTAATAGAATTATGTTTGAAATGCACGCTTTTTTAATTGTTTTCGTTAAGGAATTTTGTAGTTTTTAGTCTGATTTGGATTGATAACATTTTAAATATTATGGCCATGAAGTAAACTTGTCCGTTTTACGGCAGTGCAGTTGGTAAACATTATTAAATTCCGTTAAAAAAGATTACTTAATTAGTACGGAAGTCTGCTTCAGATGTTAGAATTTTGGAATTTAGTTCAATTTTCAACGAGAATACAAAGACTAATATTGAAATAATATCAAATCAAAGCACAAAACCCTTCACAAAAAAGGTCTTAAAACTCGCGACACACCTTTAAAGTTACCACCAAACGTTAGCTAAGTATACCGTTGTAGATGGAATGAGATGAGCATAACGGTGCCCAACATTAATTGATACGAGTAAACGGTGCTAGAGAGCGGAATCGCGCACTTTACTGTAATACTATAATATTGTAATGTGCCGTATTGTTTTCCTGGTTTAACGGTGAGCTAGAGGCTCTAGCAGACCTTTGTTTTGTCCTACTAAGGCATGTTTTCTTTGAAAAAGATTGTTCATTCCTTAGTGTTGTGGAGTTCTTTTAATTTTGACTGAGTAATAACGTGTGAAAGGATGCCAATCTATAGCTATGGAAAATAGAATTGTGCTAAATATAGATTAAAACGCAGTTTCTAAATCCTAGCACTTAAAATCCCAGCATCCTAAAGTGACATCACCAAAATCAATGCTCTTAAAACAATGGCAGTACTATAAAACAGCGAACATAAACTTAACGATCCACCTCCTCACCTAAGTAATAAAACCGACAATTAAACCATTAACATGGTCTGTATTTAAACAAGGGATACGGGTACACTAACTGAGTTAGTAATTATGAATGACAGTGTAAATGAGTTAACTATCAATGTTAGTGGATCAGTAGTTAGCTGAACTTTTACTGGCACGGTTGTAGGTTCTGACCTCGATAGAGCTGAGTGCTGTTTATATGGTTAGTGTTTGATTGGAGATAGTAAATGTGGTATAGATGTTGCAGATAAAGTGGATGGTGAGGAAGATGAGAAAAATGTGAATGGAGATGAGAAAAAAGAGTTGAATGATGTGTTGTGATGTGATGTGTTGAAGAAGATACAGTTGTAAAACTAGGTTTAACATCTAGTGACGTTTTATAAAAGCGCTAATTTTACTCTGTAACTCATAAATGCATTTTTCAATTGGTTTGGATACGTTCAGCTATTATGGAATCTAGTCTAAAGTAAATTCTCTAACAATTTAACATGGAGAATATGAAATAATTAGCAAAGTGTTTGTGAATCAACAGTAAACAAACATGACATTAAGAATGGTGTTTCATATGCAACCATGTCGTGAAAACAACATGCAAAGACCACAGGGCAGAGCTAATGAAGCATAAATAAGTAAAATAAACAAAAAAGTGCAAAACGACAAGTTTCACATTTCTCGCGTTTGCAGTGGGAAATCTAATACCGTATTTGAATATTCAAATGATATGCACATAACAAATATGCATGACATTTTGTTTGTAAGTCATAATGCGTGTTCTGTGCTTAATTGGCTAAGGTACGATTACATTACAATGCTTTTAACGCGGATTTCCTTGCTTCTATCTATAACATCATTTGTTTCTTGGCCTTCATTTCTATCATGGCCGTTTAAGTCCCATCGTCTTTTACATTCTAATGTGATAAGTCAGTCAGTCATTGTAATGTCTTTAATACTCATGTCTTGTTCCTTTAAATATGATTTGAAGAAAATGTAAATCGTATTTGTATAATTATGTCTTATTTGATGAAAGATTGCTATCCATAAATCGATTCACCAAACTTATCTGGCTGGACCCTTTACAACTTCTGGGCTCTTGATAGCCTATTTACGATTAGCTAAAGGTGTTGTTTTATAAAGGTTAGAATTTAAAGCCAATTTATTGTTCCAATTAAATAAACTTCTAGGGTCTCTGACGAGCAAATTTCTTACGAACAAATTGAAATACAAACGCACCACTTAATAATAAGTGGCTAAGACTTATGGAGGCCATCAATATTATTTATGCATTCGCCAGTTTGAACTAAGGTGTGCCGAGATGCAAATGCCGGTTTGTTATTTTGAATACTCTGTTATTTATTGCTTTTCTAACATACATACATAAAGTCACGCCTTGGTCCACCTACTAAGATCCTTACGTACTTAAGCTTCCTTTCACATTTTTGTATGATCGTATAAGTATTAGTTAGGAGTACTTCGCTCTTGGGCTTCTTTAAGGTATCTGCGCAATGAGGTCAGCATATGCCATCTCCGAGGTGATATCTGTAGGTATTACCACTACACTCATAATGTTATAAATAATTTTGACTGATCCTTAGGAACCTATACGTAAGTCTGTACTCCACTGCGCTGAACTATAACTTTTTTGCTATAACTTCTACGCTTCCCTTGACAGGCGGGTTCGAGATCGCAATTTAAATGGAAAGTTTTATCAGGAAGCAGTACTGTCATTAGTAGTGCCTCACTTGGCTATTGCACCCGTGTGAAGAGTAGTGTTGGTGATCAAGTATTTACACCAATCAACAAGACTAGTATCACCGTCTTGTATACCAGGAGTCGAAAGCGAGTGTCAGACTCTTACTGATTAAAAACCACTCCGTTCCTACTCCTGCTTTTCGAGCCGGACATCGGCTAACCCACTAGCCAGTCCGCAGCTCCGGAAATATTATTTCAGTATCATTGAAATTGTGCAATATTACCTTGAACCTTACACGAGTACAATTTTACCAGTTTTTCCCCGAACGAGTGTTTAGAGATATCGACTTATCAACACGAGTTTATTATATTTTTTTATCATTAGGTATCGTCTACGTTTTTGTAAAAAGGATTTATTTTTTCATGCGTACGTAATCTCATCGTATTATGAGAGTATGCAGAAATCACATCCTGCTCCGGATTCTACAGTCTTTAGTTACTCTACGATTTATGCAAATGAATACGCAAAAACTACTGAATGAATGATCGATTATAGTCGGGAATAAACATTGACTTTTACCCTGTTAGACGTTAGCAGAAACTAGCATTAAATAATTGTGATTTCCCTTGTCTATATTAAATACTAGCTACTTCCGCGCGGTTTCACCCGCTCTGCTCGGTTCCTATTGATCGTAGCGTGATGATTTATAGCCTATAACCTTCCTCGATAAATGCGCTATCCAACACAAAAAGAATTATTCAAATCAGAACAGTAGTTCCTGAGATTAGCGCGTTCAAACAAACAATCAAACAAACTCTTCAGCTTTATAATATTAGTATAGATTAGTATAGATTGACGTCATATGGAGTATTATATGGAGGTATCAGATTCAGAGAAAATATATGTGTGTTTTGATTCCAAAATTATTCTCAGTAGTTGACCGATATCTGGAATCGGGAATATCTGGGAATTCCCAGGGAAACGGGCTCGGCCCTACTTTTTGTCATTGATATTTACATTCATACGTACATTGAGGTAATTGATCATATAGTAGAATCAGAAATCTAAATTGATACATGTGTTTGAATGTATTACCTGCCTACATACCTTTATTATAAGTATTGTATAGGCTTTATGTACAATTTCTGTTTTTATTTTCACTCAAAGTACCAAGTTTCTCATGTACTATTCTGTAATAGTCCTGTATTTTAAATTGCAATGTTTCATGATTGTTTTCTTTTTGTTTCAGGTAATTAATGATTTTCACATTCTGCGTGTCTTCTACATCTTGGTGGTGTTGGTTTTCCGAGTATCGATGAGATTGAATGTCCTTCATACTATAATAGATACCTACATGTCCAATTCACATCTGCATATTTGTCCGTTAAAACTCTTAGATTGTCAGGTATAATTTTATCAATTTTTTGGAATGAATTGTAGAAATATATTTCATATTATTTGCGCAATATAAGTGACCCAAAATCCTAAACCCACTAACACGTTTACGGTAAAATTCTCCAGTTATCCATTACTTTTTTCTCCCTCTCGCCAATAGTAAAAACTTTAGTCAAACGATTCCCAAACAAAACTACGTGCTGCCATAACGTTTCTACGGATTAACGTGCCCAAAACTACACATCAAGTCAAACATATAACCAGTATAAACTGACCGTCGAATGTGCAGAAAGAACATATGAAGCGAGACCGTGATAAACTGGTTTTGAATAGCTCGATAAGTAGACGTGGGTACCAGTTAATTACTATTGCGACAATCAGTTAAAATTCAGGTCGACTTAAAGTGTTTATGTTTTCCCACCTTTTGTTTTCTTATCATTACTGGTTAACCTTATTGTGATTCCATACAAAGTAAATTCAGTAAAACAATCTTGAACTATTCATTTATAACTTGGCGTCGAAAATCAATACCTCTTTATCCCTCAAATGTGGCCCAGCGTTCACTTTTTCCCAGTGCAGGGGTTCATCTAATTGTGTAAGCATAAAATAATGCAAAACACACGATGACCTCTCAATTTGTAGTATCATTCTATTATTTTTGTTCAAGGGTTTTCTATTAGTTTTGTTATAAGTTTTGTGAGACATCCAATTAATTATTATGTTATCGGCTTACTCACCCACGAGGAATATAAACCTTTAGCATGGCTGAAACTAGTTGAGTTTGTCGTCAAACAGTTACGTGAGTAAGCCGATACATAACAATTAATTTAGTTTTCTATTGGTTACACAAACATTAAGTCTACTTCATTGTCTAATTCTGAAAGATATCTATAGGTAATTCCCAAACATCTAACCCCCAAAAGATTGGCAACTTACTTGTCACTTCTCGGTGTTGCATCTGGACAGTGACGGTGATCCGTCTGCTCTTTTGCCTCCCTATCCAATAATAATAAAAAAACAATACATATTAAACCTTCTGCATTTTTCTCTAGCAATAACAAGACGTGTGGGTTGTTTTACTATTCGACTGGATTGACAGTATCCGGAAATTCACACATGTCATGTTTATCGTTAACACGATGACATTTTTGTGATACATGTGGGTAGATAGAATATTTATTTGTTGTCTGTGCGTGAATTTGACGTGCATCCTATTACGATACACGGCGTTGGTAAACGTTGTGTTTATGGTCTTTCGCGATGAAACGTTCAAAGGATAATCCTTGTTGGACAGAGGTGGACTTATTAATTACACTTTTCTTGTTATAAGTCCCATGTATAACCATAAACAAGTATGAATGAAATGCTACTTTGTAAAATAGTCAAAATCAAAGCATTTATTTCAATTAATCCTAAATTAGGCACTTTTGGAACGTTAAATGGAAAGGTCCTGCAGTCTGTCTGTCAGTGAAGCTAGGTGCTCGTTCCAAAGGTGTAGCTTCGAACGGAGAAGAACGAGCAAGAAACTCCACCATTGTAAAAAAAATCGTAGTTTGTTCGGTTCCCAATCAAAAATTTACGAATCAAAAAGTAGATAAAACTTGTACCATGTATGTTAACCAAGGCTTTTTGTTGACGGTCACTCGTCCAATGAAAACCCACACTGCAAAGTATCGATTTCACATTCCAATAATCCCTTTTCCGTTCCAAAGAACTGTGTCAAATAAATGATTCAAATAGCATTTCCCTGTACAAGAAAATCAATAACGTACATACATACATACGTATTTATATACGTCTATATTGCATCGCTGTGTACGATAGGACTTTTTAATTTATTTATAGCGAAAGGCTTTGTGCGGTCTGATGTGTAAAATGGATTAACATTTGTTTTTATTCTTGTTTCGTTTAGAGTTCTTTCATGCTATCAGTATTTCATGTTTTGTTCATTCTTTATCAGAAACCGATATGAAAGGTATAAGTCCCTACTATGTTCTTGAATAGACTTAGTTATTAGATTACACACATCAGTCGTCATAGTTCCGTCCGTTGCGTTCAGAAATGGAAAATTAAAATCATAATTTATCATTGAATGTTTGATCCGCACAACTGTCGCAGAGCCACAAGCATCCCCCTTCTTTAAAAGAGGCATTCAACAAAATATCAGAGGCCATTTCCCCCGGTCGACGACACATGTACGAATCTGATCCATTAGGACCGATATACGGATGTTCAAAAGGCTACATCCCTTCGTCATGGACCCTTTCAGTGACAAATTTTCATTCAAAAGTAATTAATGGGCTTGAAATGTGCGTAGTAGTTTTGTCCGATCGTATAACAGAGTTTTGAGGGATTGAGATTTTAGTTGGGCCATGTTTGGAGAATTGTTTAAGAGATATTTGTTAGGGCATTTGATACCAATCGGCCTATGTGGAAGTTATTGTGAAGGGCTGATCGTCTGGTCAGCAGTGGTCATTTTGTGGTTGATATGATGATGATGATGAAGTAATAGACCAAGTTCTTAATGCCAATGGCACATTGAGTGCCTACCTATAATTTTCCTCTGCCCTTAGCAGGAGTGATAGTTCTATCATGTCCAAAAAGTATCGGCAAATTAACAGTATCCTTAAAGAAGCGATAGATCTACGTACGAGAATACGTTCGTTGAAACTTTCTGGATGTTGTTTAGTAAATAAGAAAATTAAATGTTGAAAACCCAAAAAAGACTCGGTTATCTTTAGTGAATTTCTTCCCACACCGTATTATGTTATTTTAAAAGTATGGTGAATTCTTTGATATCATGGTTGAGAAACTTCAGAGCGCCCCGCCCACGATCTGCTACCTACTACCTCTTTCCACAAGGGATGTTCACATAATTATGAAGCATTTCAACATTATCTTCTTAGAACACTTTATTTATAGCTAGCTAAGCTTTCACCCGACATTTAAAAAATTACACGTCCATTTTCTTGCATAAATAAGTAATTACAAGTCCAGTTTGTGAAAAATAATAATACTTACGGAAAATGGTGAATTTTCTTTTAAGGTAAATGTGTTATAATATCCCCTTTAACATTCCCCATCTTCTTGTCATTTATTTTTCCTAACGTAAACGTAAGTGACAGTTTGGAAATATGGAAAATTCCTTCTTCACGTTACTTACTTACTTACTTAAAATAAATAAATACACCTTTAAACTTATCATTATAACGCTTATATTAGAAAACATCAACACAAGTGAGACCATTTCAAAAAAAAGAGTGAGTACATTTCGACTTTACTAGGATATCTATAGACCAAGATTTAGGATGCTTTTCCACCAGAGACTACAGAGATGCTACGTTCCTGTGGATGCGTTTGGTTTGACTTTGCGGTGGCGCATCTTCAAAGCCCATCTTACTTGCACAGCTACATAGCTTAGTATCGGTAGAAATGGTCACATAGATTCACAGCTTAGCTATTACGTCTTCGTGGCATAACTACATAGCACATCCTTGGAAATACGACTGTGCATTACACCGACAATTACCGACACGAATCAATATCCTCTCAACAATTCCATCTAAATAAGAATCATGTCTACAATGCAAGTTTTTATCCCATCAATACTAAAATGTCCTGCTACAAAGTAACAGAGATCGGCTACCAAGCCCCTTCAAGTAGTACTTTGTATTTTATGGAACGAGCATAAAGATAAAATTGCTGTGTTCAAGTACTTAAGCACACACATCGAACTATGCAAAACCAGTATAAACAGACCGTTGAATGTGCAGAAAGTTCATACAAAGCGAGACCATGATAAACTGGTTTTGTATATCCCGATATGTAGCCTGTTTACTTGTTGATATCGACTTTCATGCGAATGGCGCCATGCCAAACGAGACAAGTATGCACCATTTACATTTTAATATCGATACTGATTAAAAGTACTGGTTTACTGAACAAACTGGAGGGTATGAGAGGTAATGAGAAGAGTAGATAGGTTCTAGAGAGTGTTAATAAAAGAGTGAAGGGAAGGAAACGTTTTTACTTAGTTAAAGATGATTGTAATTTAAAGGATAAACCTATATGATATCCACTTCGGAGCTGCAGACTACCTAGCGGGTTATCGGGGCTCCGGCTCGAAAAGCAAAAGTAGGAACGGGGTGGTTTTTAGTCAGTAAGAGTCTGACACTCCCTCTCGCCTCTCTTAAGGCGTGAGAAGTAATTGGATTACTTTAGCCCTTCATAACATAACAAAAAAATATGTCCACCATCACTTTCTATTAACACTAATTTCGGTCATTTAATTAAAAAGAATGAGCGGTGATAATGCTAAGACGGAGAAAAGTGATACTGCTATCGAACGAACTAGTAGAACTACTGCTTTCCACTGCTCGACAAGGATCTACAGCCAACCACTTCAATCACCTCCTATTTGACCCACTTTCTCACTAAATTTAAAACCTCATAAAATCGATAATTGATCAACAAAACACCAAGTAATACCTTAACACACCTTTCCCCAACACGGCAACTCAATACTTAAACATAATTACCATAATCGAACACTTAATTACCTTAAAGGGCCCATAAAATTAGGAGTGGCTTTACTTTGTCATCCACGCCCTAAGCTAAGAAAGGTGGAAGCATAAATTTCGATACAATTTCATTTAATTAGATGATACAAGTCTTAGGGAAAATTTGCGTGGGCATCACTTACATACATTTTCCTTTGTGAATAAAACCTACGCAATTTGGAACCCTATTAGTATTATGCTACAAAGCACAAATTACTTCCTTGCTTGCTTGACTTGTGAACACCACTATTGAGTGTGGTGGAATGGCATATAGGGTTATAAAGCTGGTCAGCAAAATTTTCCGATAGTTCAAAATGGCTTTAGTACGCTTTATACAGGAACTTAAGGATGCTTTTCCACCAGAGATGTGCTACGAAGATGTAACAGCAACAGCTAAGTTGTGAAAATATGTGACCGTTTCCACCAGTGCTAAGTTATGTGTACCAATTAATATGATGGGTGGAAGTCAAACGCATCCACAGCAACGTAGAATCCATTACTGGTGGAAAAGCACCCTAAACCTGAAACAACGTATTGTATATTACTAATAATGACACGAAAATAAATATGTACTCAAGCATATTTTGTTCCAAACATATTTTAAAAAAAATCTCTGGTGAAAAATCAACCAACAATGTAAAAAAGCCAAAATATGATCTACTTTCGCTCATATAAAGTTGTCTTTACTTTACCGACGACAAAATCCAATCTGCTCTAGTTAATTTTATGACTGATATTTTTAGTATGTGGTTTTATTACTCTATTGACTTGACTAGGCGACGCGAAAACGTCGTTAAGAGGTTAAGCTCATGCTGTGATTTCGCTTAGCTTAACCTTAACCTACACAACTTAACACTTGTCGTGTTTATGAGTAAGCAATTCTTCTTAAGTAGTAACTTAGCTAACACTGGTGTGGGCGGAAACACTTTATTTACTTGGTGTGTATATTTATATAATTTCTCATTAAAAATGGCGTCTAACAAAAGTTGAAGTTTGATTTTGATGTTGATGAAACAGATGGAATTGCAAATATTATTCCTTATCAAAATACAATTAATTAAAATATACTAGTGAATATGAGACCAGATTAGCGACATATTAAAAAAGGGGCAAATTAAAGTGTACCCTTAACCGACGACCATGCATAAAGACTGAAGACTGTTCGTGAAACGAAAGAAGTATAAGATCCGTAGCAAATGGCGGTCCATTGTATCTGCCTAACCCCCTGAGAGACAGGTGTGAAGTTATGTATGTATTCATTATTAAGTAGAATTGGTACTGCAGAAAGTTTTATGCAATTTTTGACTTGACTGCACGGTTGGTGCGGTGGCTGGGCAACTAGCTGCCGCGCAACGTGTAGCGGGTTCGATTCCCACACGGAGCAACTCTTTGTCTGATCCACAAATTATTGTTTCGGGTCTGGGTGTCATGTGTATGTGATCTTGTATGTTTGTAAACGCACCCACGACACAGGAGAAAATCCTAGTGTGGGGCAACGTTTTTTTAAAAAAAGAATAAATTTAGAATCGTCTAGAACTCTAGAACATAGTCAACATGGCTTATAGCAACCTCATCCATTAACCATAGAGCTGGTAGTGCCTGAACTTTTCAAATATATCGATAAAGTTTCAAAGAGGAAGTGTGTTCATTTAATTAGTTTAGTTGTTTTCCAGTTTATACAGTTTCCTAGCTTTCATTAACAGTGTTAATAAATAAACGTAATTCATTGGTGCTATGTTTGTTACTCGTGTTGTGGAATAAGTTTTTGTTAATATCTATGGCTGCTTTAGTTTTGGGTTTAGTAGTTATAATCGCAAGTTTTGTAGTGTCATGTGTGGTTTAAAATTCTCCTTCCTTTAAACGGATTGCCGCAATTTTGATGATATTTTTAATTATTCCGACAACCTACGCGGATTTTACATGCTTATGCCCAAAGTAGATCTGTCGCGAAGGACACTCGGTCGTCGGGGATCGCGAAATGATCTCAAAACCAGACCCCTCAAACGACCACAGCACAGATGGGGCCCAGTAGGGCTGATGCCGACCCAGACTGCCTAGCGGGTTACCGGAGCTCCGGCTCGAAAAGGAGGAGTCTGACACTCCCTCTCGCCTCGCCCAAGGCGGGAGAAATCATTGACCTATTTTCCCCGCAAAAAAACCAAAGTAGCTGGCGTTGCCATCTATTTCCAGTCATTTCAATAACGTTGTAGGTGGTCATCGTCCGTCCGGTCGAATCCATTAGCATTATCGTAAAAAATGCAGACAACAATATTGTAAAATGCGGACAAATGTGCACCAGTTCAACCCAGATCGTTAACCTAATCCACATTTATCCTCTACTCCTTTACGACAAAATGGCGATCCTTATTGACTTTCACTCCACTGACATTTAAAATACCACTTTCCAGTTCTCAAGCCATCAGTCGATAGTAAACTCCGTTATCATGAATATTTAAAACGTTTCAAACTTTCAGAACTGCATTTTAAACTGCATCTGTTTGAAAGGAACTCATTTTAAATGTCAAGTCAGCTTTCAAACTGTCTGATCTTATTTTGTCATCTTAAAGAGTTGTTTAATCTTGATGGTGGATTTGTATTTACGGAGCTAAACGAATTGATTGGCCGAATGCAAATGATTTATTAAAATGTGTGTCTGAATGTAGATATTTATTGTTCTCGGTTTTCATTTTTTAGTTTTTTATTTAGTTGTAAACGTCTTTACGTAAAATTCAGTGTAGAAGTCCTTTTTAAAACCGATGGTAAATAAAATGAATTAGTCTTCACCCTGATTGTTACATCTAGATGTCTTCTTTATAAACAAGGTTCTCTTTATCTGTACAAATAAAACTATCTTTTCTCAGAATCTACATTCATTTGTAAACTCCTTAAACAATTCAAGCAAGCACAACAACTCAACATAAATACACAATTCATATTTTTTACACGACGAACATAAGTACTGAAAAACGTGTCGACACTACACTATTCTTCATTGCCGCATAATACTTGCTTCATTCATGTGGAAAATTATGCAAAACAGTTAGACAAATGTGTTGAGATGCAATTTACTTAATAAATTCTATTTAACATCCCCATAATGTACATCTGTCTCGGTTTGTATGTGAATAATGTGTAAATTGAATGTACAAAAGGAAGTAACGGAAACCAATTGAATAAAATATGTTTTGAAACGAGCATTGTCAGTTGCAAAGGAAATTTTCGATTGATACGCATCTTTGATAGATGTTCTTCAGGTATATTGTAAAATACATAGCTATGTATTTTTGGGCGTTTTAGGAAGATCTGTTGGTTTTTAGTCAGTCAGTATGTTCATATGTAACAATTGACTACCCTTTATCGGCTGTTTCATTGGTGCATTCGCAGCTGTCAATCAGAGCGCCGAACGCTGTCTTTTTTACGATTTCTTGGAACGTAAAACAAACTCGTACTAAGGGTATAGTACTGTACCATGTTTTGTAGGTCGGAACAGTCCGGAGAGTGTCCTAGGTACAGAGAAACACAATAGTAACACAGATGCACTTGAAATCAGCTAACCAATATGCTCATATATAAAAGATCTCTAACCGTTTCCATTTTGAAAGTAGGTATTAAAATGACACCTTATCCAACACAAGTTCCGGAGTTGCGGACTACCTAGCGGGTTTACCGGGGCTCCGGCTCGAAAAGCAGGAGTAGTAACGGGGTGGTTTTTAGTCAGTAAGAGTCTGACATTCCCTCTCGCCTCGCCCAAGGCGTCATTGCATGACTTTTCCTCTTTAAATAATCCAATATAAGTGCTATCGTCATCACCATTCCTCTTCACTTCTAATCAATAGAGTAACGGAGCCACTATCATAATGAACACTTTATCGTCACGTACGAACCCTGAGTTTACTCGTGTATTGTACAGACCCGTGTTAGACGTTAGACCTGTTGACCTGTTTCCTAGAGAAGAGCGATAGCGTTTCACAACCGGATCTTTCTTCCTGTTCTTAAGTCGTTCGAGTTCTTGGAAAGATGTTGTTGGATTTTATTTGTTTTGTACTTTGAAATGATATTTCTTTAAAGGTATTATGATGTTTCCTTCCAATCTTTTATCAATTATTTTTAGTGTCAAGCAAATAGTTAGATGTTGTACAATGTTGGACACAATTCCAGTCATGATGCTAAAGTAACTATTGGCCGAAATGTCCTATCAACCGATCTTA
This sequence comes from Spodoptera frugiperda, assembly GCF_023101765.2. NCBI lineage: Eukaryota > Metazoa > Arthropoda > Insecta > Lepidoptera > Noctuidae > Spodoptera > Spodoptera frugiperda. The sequence continues at coordinate 4,046,816 of NC_064228.1, read as the reverse complement.
ATTTAAAATATCTAAATCCATCACTGTTTTTGACAGAAACTCCATAGAAAGTAATGTCAAAAATTGATCTTGATCCATAGATTTTTAATTTACATCGGTTTTAAATATGCTTACTTAGGCTTCAACTAGTGCTCCTGCCTTGTTAGATTAGAAATTCACCAATGTGCTGTCCATCGATTTTTATCCATCGAATATAAAATCGTACGAGTACGTATCATATTGAATTTTGGTCTTTGTGGACAATTTTCAGCTGAGCGATGTATCTGGTTTCAGAAAGGGCACCTTTCAGTACATTAGTCCTTGTGATTTGACCCATTTTCTCTTCTGCTAAAGTGATACCGGATATTTTAGAGCATTCCTTTTTGCCTTCACCCTAGTTTGTTTACTCACCAACATTGCTTTTAAAGAGAATTCTTTGTAACGCTATGTTTGTAGATTAGTTTTATATTGTTCGAACCATGGTCACAATTATTATCCCTAAGATGTCCTTTTAAAAAATGATTTACTCTAGGTCAGACGTCATAGAGAAGACACATATACTACCTATACAAGTTATTTCTTAGTTTTCCAAAGCACGTATTGGTACACCGTTATTCACAAACAAATCAAATACTTACCATCCTCTACTTTAGATTCAAAATTACTTGTGGTATCGATACTTCTCAACCGATCTCATCAGTGTCCGATGCCTTCCAACTAAACCGACACCGTGTCGCAGATTAGTCGTTCTGACCCACTTCCACCCCACTTCTACCACGAAGCTGACACTGCAATTAATTAGCCAGCCAATTTGCGTTTTATGTTTATTTTTATTGTCTTCACTGGGATTCTTGTTACGAACGCAAGGTCTCTTCAAGTTAGAATTGTACAAGGTGATCTTTGATAGTCTTGTGTAAGTTAACTAATATTTACAGCCATTTTGATTTACTTTTAGTTCGTTGTTTCTGTACTATACTAACTTGATATTATTTTTATATTAATTATCGTGAGACATACTAAAAATCACGGTTTACTCACGTAAATTAATGGAGAAAAGCTCTACTAATTTCGAGTCACAGAGGGACTCTTTATCATGAGCAGCGTGATTAGGCTGCGCGACGTCACTGCGTCTGTGAGTAAACAGTGATTTTTATTAAACTTAATATTAGTTAATATTCACATCACAATTTGCCACTCACACAAGTCAGTAGTATCAGTTGATTCGATTTATCAAGGTACTTAAAATATGAACACGGTTATTACTTACAGCAATGTCAGGCTTAATTTAGCTCCATTCATTGCTTCTGTCGCACGATACGATTTAAATGTCACAAACGTCTCTCCTGATTACGGGCCTGCAACATAGTTATGAGTTTCCATGACCCAACGTATGAATATTCATGTGACGTACATTTCTAACTGTCCCACAATTTTCCGACTGGAATTATGTATAGTTTCATCACTATTAATTTGCCTTCCACTCTTGAATTTTCAGAGCAACGTCACGTCTTTTATCCCCGAAGGGGTAGGCAGAGGTGCTCATTACGACACGTAATGCCGCTATACAATGTACACCCACTTTTCACCATTTGTGTTATACTGGACACAATTCCAAACTCCGTGCTACTACTGAGAAATTTTCGAAAAACCGACAGCCCAGTAGTACTTTGCCCGACCCGGAAATCAAACCCGAGACCCCTTGTCCGATAGTCGCACTTGCGACCACTCGACCAACGAGGCTAACGGGCAGTGAATTTTTAGAGCTGTTTGAATTTTCCATTTGTTACCTCTAAATTTCTAGAAGCTTCTCTCAAAATTAAATTCAAAGGTGCACTCCCTAACACTAAGTCCTGTGTAAATGGAAACTTCCAGTGTCATGCTTCCAAGGAAAGCTTTTGCAGAAAAGTCTTACATTTATTCTAGAAATTCAAAAGGCTCGCAGTAAAGTCACTCGATAGCTGGCGAAGTGGGTCAGCATCCGTATTCTATTGGGATTATGACTTAAAGTTTTTCAATGTGGAAGTTGTTAGTATTATTTCGTTTTTAGTTGCTAGGTATTGAAAGAAAAACGGCGTGTGAATTTAGTTTTAAAGACAGGTTTGAAGAATTTCTAACCCCCAAAAAGCCGGCAACGCACTTGTAACACTTTCTACTTCTTAGTTGTATCGGGTGTCCATGGGCGGCGGCGATTACTTACCATCAGGTTATCCGTCTGCTCGTTTACCGGCTTATACCATAAAAAAACGAAGAATACAACATCTGTTATTATGCTTGATAATATATTATTAATGAAATTGTCAAGTGCATCACAATAGTCTTCTTCTTCTTCAAGTTTATTGCTAGTTCCACGCTCCATAAAATTGCCGTGTCCTAGTTTCAGAATAGGGGTGTCTGAAGCGCGTGCTATGCAATCCTTCAGTGCACTTCATGTAGTATGCTAATGTAGAATATATTATCTGACTTGCGTAACTTTGTGATTAATTCCTCACATTCGTCTCAACGTGGTTTGATTTATGCATTTCAAAATGAGTTTACTTGATTTTGGGACGCCACGTTTATGTAATTTATTTAGATTGTCTTAGCTTGCATTCTACAGTGACTTCAGTAATAGTCTCGTCCGTTATTCCTTTCTTTAGTCGTTACTATTCTGCATCTGCTTTATATAAACTTACTTTAGCTCTAAAAGCACATCCATTCTTATATTTACTTTCACCCCCAGCCAAATAAATATCATTTATAAAACTTTTCTAAAGAAAAGAATGCGAAGTCAACTCTTTTGAATCCATCATATATTTTCTCGGAAAACTATCGTCGATAGTTCCGATACCTTTGATGGAGGGTAATCAATTATAACCACGTAGCCTCTCTGTTTTCGAAACGTGACCAAAATCTGAAAATGTTTTCCTTTATACTTGATTTCGAAGCGAGGACCTGTCGATACCAAAGCAAATCAATTTGTGGCTCTGTCCTCTGAACACCGCTCAGCAAAAAACTTGGTATGATTTTTTGTTGCGACCGATATTTTCTGTTGATACTTTTCCTCATACGTACTCTAATATTTTTATATATTTTCTTGTCAATGTCCACAATTTATTTGATGCTTCTTGCTTCTCCGATCTGGGTCAGTACACTCGGGAATATTGGAGTGAAAAATATTGAAAGCATCCCTAAGACAATAGTCGAAATATTTGTATCATTTTCTGAGCTTTTTTTTTCTGTTACTTTTACAAGATTACTGTCGTTATTCTTTAGCTTAATGGTTTTGCTTCCAAATCTTAATATTGAGAGTGTATTTTAAGATTTGCGACGCAACAATGATATGGTTACTGACTTTGTTATCTGCTCCAATGAAATGGAATCCTCAGTTGACATGACATTCTTATATTAGACTTGTCAGATTTCCAGCTGGTAATTCCTGTCCTGAGAGAAATACTTTCTCTGTCTCTGTATCTATAATCTTATAATTTTGTCACTAAAACATCCTCAACACTTCAGCCTTTTGTATGAATATTTCCTATATTAATAGGTACTTAAGCATTAGTAAACAAAGCATTTTATTTCAATAACAACAAAATTATGTAAAGCTTAATAATTCAATCCACGCACCGAACCCGTCAGGTCATTTTAAACTTATCCCACTTATGTGAGGTAACCTCCCTTAGAGTTTTGCATAATTGTCGTATTTTCGGAACTGCTTGGCAAACGGCCAAGGCCGGGACAGAAACTTGACGGGGTCACACTTATCGTCATAACATCCCCTCCAAACTTAGTTGTTGGGATTCAGGGATGTTTTGAATATTTTAAGAGCTTCGTACATAAACTTATTCGTTGAGGTTAAACAAGACTGAATGTTCTATCAGGTTTCGCCAACATGTAGATCCTTAGAAGTTTTGGTGATGTTGTTAGCGAAGTTGGTCGTTGTTCTAGTAGTGTTCATTTCATTTGATTCTATTAAGATTTTTTTTACATAATTTTGATAAAAATAGTCATTAATAATTGAATATATCTTACTTTCCATGTGATCGTGTGATGTGATGTGATCCAACTGATTTACTTTCGATAGTGGTTTGTAAACTTCATTCGAGAAATTTGGATCAAAAAGATCTATTGTCCTCCAAAATACCACTGTCATAATTATTTGCTTTGAGTACTGTCTTAAATTCTCATGCGAATGTTTCGATATCGCTCATTATACACTGTAGGTCCAATCACTCGAAACAAACGTAAATAAAAATATTTGGCCGTCACGTTTACGCTTCGCAGTACTCATTGCAAGCAAATGTTATGATAAATCATCGCTTGCATTACTACACCAGTCCCTGGTACATTCAAAACAAAAAACAAACTGCTCGTAAAATATTTGTTCTCATATGTATGAGTATTGTTTGGGAACCACTCGGGATTCTCGCGTGTAGTGGAAATGTGGCATCTACATTCGCATCCATGATTGTCAAGTGTGTTCGACAATCGCCCTTTCAACTGGTTTGAATTTATGTCGCTCCTGTTTTGCATGTGTATTATTTGCGTTCGTGGCTTTGAAGTACTCTTATGACTTTTTGTCCACGGGTGGTGATAGGTGGTTCTGCATTTTGCACACACCTAGCTTACACGATTTATGTTTGCAAATCTCACACTATCCAATTTCTAAATTAAGTGTGAGAGGGCCATGCTTCGGCACGAATGGGCCGGCTCAACTAGAGTGATACCACGGCCTCACAGAAAACCGACGTGAAACAACGCTTGCGTTATGTTTTGCTTGTGAGTGAGGTTACCGGAGGCCCAATTACACCCAATCGTCCTAATTCCCGATTCCCCCACCAACCCTTAAATTCCTAAACCCCAAAAGGCTGGCAACGCAATTGTTATGTCTCTGGTGTTTCGGGTGTCCATGGGCGGCGGTGTTTGCTTGCCGTCAGGTAATTCATCTCCTTGTTTACTGGCTAATACTATAAAAAAATGGTCTTAAACTATTCAATTTCTAAATGATATAAACTAAACTAATCTTCATACTTTAAACTAAGCCCTAACAACAATCAAATCAACCGAAATTGTCGCACGAATCGCATCAATACCCAATACCTTCGATTTGTATAATCGTTCACGAAAATCACGTTTACCTGATTTGATTGGAATATTCACACGAAACAGCGAAACTGATCCGATTATATGCGCGATTTGACGTACTATGACACATCGGTTACTGAGACAATTCGTGCGTGACTAAGAGGTAAAAAGGTATGCAGGTATGACGTTAAGGGCATTCATCTTTGCACCTGCAATTGTGCTTGTGTTCGGTCGTATTCAGTCACCATCTTCGTGAGCAGTGTCGTTTGATATAGCTTACGTTTCGAATACGGTCGTTTGTGTTTTTGAGGTATCTTTAAACTTCTTTCCTCTTTCTTCTTACCTCCGAATTTCATAGAAATTATGACTCTCACGCATGTATACTCCATTCAATCCAGCATGCAAGACGTCCATAGTCATAGCGATTTCGATTAAAACTGAATATTGTTTGGCAGTATAAATTCCTGAGATTACCAAAGAGCAGTCATAACAAAGCTACACATTTTTCCTAAATACCAAAATGCCTTCACAATTTCTTATCGTTTTTCTCAAGTGCCGAAGACGATTAGCGATCGTTACGCGTTCTGCGACACGCTACGGTTCGCTGCGGTCCGCCATTAAGCTCTAGGGCTAACGTTCATTCACCTTCACGCTTTATCGCCTTGTAAAATGAATGGATTATAGCCTAATCTCATTCATGTTGTTGTAAGATTTGCAGAAGTACAAATGGCATTTCTCCTACCTGTCGATAAGGTTCTTTAAGTACCTAGCAGCATAGCAGTATTTGCTTGGCCGGACTTTGTTAGATACTTAGTGCAAAATGATGTCATTAAACGCAATTATGATTATCAGTATTAGTATTTAGGAGATAAGGAGATAGATACATACGATATTATTTAAGTACAACTCGGACAGACAAGCCATTAAAAATACTGAAGCATTTATGAAACACACTTCTCTTATCGACCAATCTAAAAAGACTGCAATGTCAGACTTGTTACTTTTGTCATCATTCGAATAGAACATTTTATTCTAGAAAAATAAAAACAAGTGTAACACAATTACCTCATTCATGAAACGCTTCACCAATATCCTCGTTTCTATCACACCCGACGATATCAACTCGACCTTCTACCTTTATCTGTTGTACGATAAAGACTTGATATCCCCATTCATCTTTAGCTATCACTATCGATATGTTATCGATTTAATCTCTTTCGGCCCTCACCTCAGTCATATCTCGCTTGAGATTCGATTGAGATACCGATTTTATCGATGGACGATTTCCTTTGTGGTTGTACTTGCGTGGAGGTGTCACTTTCTATGAATTGTTATCTCTGTTTTGTTTGGGATTAGGTGTTTTTGTAAAAAAAGTAAAGGAAAAGTTTGTATCATGATTTTTTTTCCCTTTAACGAAATAGATAGATTTGTAAGTCTTCTATGAGAGATATGCACGCTGTTTTAGAGTTTCTTTCGGCTGAAAACTGACTTTATTTCAGCGGTCGAGTCAAAATTATCATGCATGACGAAAATTTGACAATTTTTTAGCTAGACGTCGATTTCTACCAATGAAATCAGTTTGAAGCATGAAAAGAACTATTAGCAAATATTAATTGGTTGCAAACATTTCACAGAACATGAGTCACTGCTTTGCAATACGAATCTATGTCACGTCGTTTCTCTATAAGGTGTTCTGCATTAAGAATTCATACAATACTCTTGACTTGACACAGATTGTGAAGTGAATGGAGTCTGAGTTTGTATGCAAATATCTTTAAATCACAATGTTGTTTCAATATCGTCTGCACAAAGTTAAATAAAGAGTCACCAGCACTCTATCGTGAAAGGCTTTCCGGGTACATTCTTACTATGAAAGTATAATTTCATCAATATGCAAAAATGTCTGCTTGCGAGTCTACTTAATGAGACAGCTCTGCTAGACTATCCATAGTTTAGTGATTGTATAGATTAATATGTAAGAATTTTACTTATGCTACATCAATCATAATTACGTCGAGTATGCTATCCTTGACATTATGTTAAACTTCACTTAAACTGATACTCCATTTGCTTCCTAATCCCTGTAACTACTGTATATAGTCAGAGTGGGCTTCTTGTGCAACAATGGGCGTTAGATTAATATAACGCAGTTCACAATGCGATATTATACATGCTAAACTGATAAGCGTGTTTGTACGTGGTTGTATTCACTGAGCATATACGTGTGTGTCGTAGTCATTGACTCGATGTGTTTAGGTTGGTATGCGAGTATTGTAAGCGGGGCATTAGGTTGAGGTTCCTTGAATATTTTGCCATTTTTCGTGGCAACGTCTGTCATTGGACACCTATAATACAATTCATAGTAAGTGCTACCGTCTTCTCTTTTCTTCTTCGTCGGCGGTCTGTACTATGTACATTTTATTGTATCCTCATTTTATGCGAGTTGGTCTTTAGTCTTTTCGGTATACGGTGATTCCTCCTCCATTTCTCTATATCAATATCAACAGCTGGTGATGGTTCAATTTAAGACTATTGGCCCCTTCTAAGATCATAAGAGGGTTTGGAATCTCCAGTCTCTTTTCTACGCTTGGCAGACTTGTTTGGGTTTGTTCAAAGCGCTGCTGCCTGGTCTTTGTCAATATGTTGTCTCTTTGTCGACTCTTTCATAGCAGGAGACTGTTAAGAGTTGTTGTTCTTAGTATCTCCGAAAAATCAATGAGCACAAAAAACTTATTGAAAATATTAAATTGAAACTTTGTAACTTTAATTCAATACAAATGTTCTGGAAACCGCAAATAAAGTTAGTGGACGAAACAATAACTTGAACCGGCATTGTTTCAAAGTGATTGTTCAATCACCATCATTTGGCAATCGAATAGGTTTGTCTACCTTTCATTGAAGCTAAATATTTGATGGTTTGAAACAATGGCACACAGGACTTCTGAGAAGTAAATCTTATTCATATTATAAATTTGAAAGTTGGTGATGATGTATGGATGTATATGTATGTTTGTTAGTTACTCTTTCACTCAAAAACTACTGTATCAAATTAGACCAGGTACACAGGCTAAGGTGCTGACAGAAGTTAGTCCGTAAGTAGTCAGTTATCTTTCCGGGGTTAAGGAATTTTATGTTAATCTGCAATGATTCCTTTGCAAGCCACATTTTAACCATTAAAAAGTATGACTTGCCATATAATAATTTGCTTACAAGCTCCAGCTACTCTTAAAAAGTCCATGGACGCTATAAACTAAAACCTAGATCTAACAAAATAACCTAGCATTGAAAACTAAATTCCGTTGGTACTACGTCATTCCTCCCCTTTTCATGTAAAACTATTTTCAGTGTTCATTTGCGTCCCTTTGAAAACGTTTGCAATGGCTTTACACGTGCTGAAATACTAAAAATTCAAGTGCATTTTCAACTTTTATCTGGTTGATGGATAAAAATTCAAAAGAGTAGGAGACCTCGCTACCCCCTTGTAAAGTTGGGGGAGTGGGGACGGCACGCATAAATTGTTGGTTTATGAGCGTGTAGTTGTATACTGGAGAACAGTTTGTTTGTTTTTGTTAAGTCTTGTTTTATCCTGTGGTTTCGTTCATAAGCCAAACCAGGAAAGATTTTGAACCTGAACTTCTTGACTTTAGTGATTTTCTATAAGAAATCATCATCATCGTCTTCCTCGTCGTCATCACAATCATAGCGTTATCCGGTTTCCAGTAGGGCTGATGCCTGATCCGGAGCTGCGGACTACCGGGTTTACCGGTTTCAGTCAGTAAGAGAGACACTCTCTCTCGCCTCATATCCCAAGGCGGGAGAAGTCATTGGAAGATTTTCCACCCTTCAAAAAAGCGTTATCCGGTTTCATCTCTTGGGAGTCCAGTGTCCGCTTCTCTGCTTAACCCCTTCTTCACCTGATCTTTAACTTCTTTATGGTGATAGTTTTGATCCATATTATTGTTGTACAACATTATTTAAAGCAGCAGTTCTTGGGTCTTATTCTTGAATTGTGTCTATTCAATCAAGCTATATTTTGAAGTCTGAAAGAAGGACAAAAAGCAAGCTTAAAACATGATATTCGCTGTCAAATATGAGTACAAGTATACCTATTGCATATGTATAACTTCGTTGTTTTTCATTTTTGAGGACAGTCATTTTAATTGATGCATCGTGCAAACACTGCATGTGAGGGTGACGTTGATTTATGATTTTATTCGGACCAGGCGGCTTTTGATTAACTTTATCGGGCTGACGTGTCATCGAGGTAGCGTTTTTATTTTCGAAGTAATTGTACCTACCTCCAGGAGGAGTAAATGGGTGTAAAATACTCCCTATTTGTGGAATACTATCAAAACAGATTCTTTCAAATCATTCCTCACACAATCATCTTTTGGTTGAACGAGGGAATCTTCATCCGCCTACAATAAAGTCAATTTACGAGTACAATAAAAAATCAAGAAATATGTTGCTACTAAAAACTCTTCTCTTTGAAAAAACAACAGATTTTCACTGGCTTTCCAAATAAAATATTGAGGTAGTCCCCATCCATTGATGAAATCACGCATCAGAATAGCGTTTGTGACTAGAATATTTTAATAATACGCGATATTAACCTGGATTGTGGAGTACATACGTCATATTGGCACGTACATTATGTTATGTTTCGAGAATATTCCGAGGAAATTTTTGATCGGTTGAAACTTGAACGTTGTTACAATGAGGCTGAAAGTCTACTTTTGCATAATTGCTGATAGTTTAGATTGACGTACTGCTGTATATTTGCTTGTAAACTTCTTGTAATTGGAGATAATCGTTTTCTGAATCGTTAACTGAATTTTGATTTAGTTGAAGAGCTTGAAATACTTGATCAATTAGTGAGGAAAATAGCCCAAGTAGTGATGATACTTAAGCCCGGTAAATCTGCCCACGAAGTAACATCGTACCGACCCATCAGTCTCCTGCCTACTATAGGCAAATTACTAGAAAAAGTCATACTATCTAGAATGCGAGAATACCTTGACGACGTCATACCAAATCACCAATTTGGATTCAGAGAGGGCCATGGAACTACCGAACAAGTACACAGGCTGGTTGATATCATAAACAGAGCATTAGAAAACAAACAGTACTGCTCGGCTGTGTTTCTAGATATCAGTCAAGCATTTGACAAGGTCTGGCACAAGGGGCTTCTTTACAAAATAAAAAAAATGCTGCCGCACTCATTTTTCCAGCTAATCAAATCGTATCTTGACAAGCGATGCTATGAAGTTAAATACAATACAAGGTCATCTGAACTCTACGAGGCTAAATCAGGAGTACCTCAGGGCAGCATACTGGGACCCATACTCTACTTAATCTTTACGGCTGACCTACCATCCTCGGATAGGACAACTACCGCCACTTATGCCGATGACACAGCACTGCTATCCGTCCATGAAGACCCGGACACGGCTTCAAGATACCTACAAAGACATCTGACACTAATGGAGGAATGGTTTAATAAATGGCGCATTAAAGCAAACAAGAACAAGTCAGTACATGTTACTTTTACACTAAAAAGAAAGACCTGTCCACCAGTACTGCTATACAATGAGGAGATACCGCAAGCAGAAGACGCCAAATACCTAGGAATGCACTTAGATCGCCGACTCACTTGGCGTAAACATATCTGGACTAAGAGAAAACAGCTGGATCTCAAGCTTCGCAGTTTGTATTGGATGATCGGACGCAAGTCGCAACTAACAGACAACAGTAAAATTACGGTATACAAAGCTATACTCAAACCGATTTGGACATACGGGATCCAGCTATGGGGCTGTGCCAGTACCAGTAATATAGAAATACTGGAAAGATTCCAAAGCAAAACAATAAGAACCATGTTGAAAATACCACCTTATATAAGCAATAAGTATATCTATATGGACCTCGACCTGAAAACAGTGAAACAAGAAATAGAATCATGCAGCAAAAAGTACCAAATTAGACTGGACAGACACAGAAACGAACTAGCCGCGCAGTTAGAAGGCAGTGGCAGCCTACAATTTTCGAGATTGAAGCGACACGGAGTCACGAAACTTGTGGACCGATTTAGTGAAAGAGAATGAGAGGAAATTCAATGGAAAATCCTCTCCACACAAAGACTTTTTTCGGTTTATAAAACACACAGCATACTAGATAATTGTTGATAAACAGATCTCTAGGAGGGCAGAATACAGGAAAAAAAAAAAAAAATTAGTGAGGTAGCTTAACTTTGTCTTCTAAGGGCATAGTACGAGTTTGTTTTACGGATCGAAACGTGAACGCGTTCGGTGCTTTGATTGGTTGGCTCACTGCAGCCGACAAATCACGGCTCCGAACGCAGTCTAGTTTCTTCGTTCAACGTAAAGCAAACTTGTACTAACAGTAGGTACCCCTACTGTTCATTTCTCAGATTTGGACTGATATCATACAATAACTCCTCATAGATATCTCTAGAGTTCTTGGATCTATCCAAGACTTTTAGGGGAATATCATCTAATGACTTTTCCCACCATAGGTGTAGCGAGAAAAAGTGTCAGACCCTTACAGACTAAAAACAACCCCATTCCTTATCAAGCTTTGAGTCGGAGCCACGGCAACCGGTTACGTTGACCGCAGTTCTGGATCTATCCAAGACTTAATGGGTGTATTTCTTTAAGGATACAAATTTTGATGACGAATTTTAATTGACGTTTTCTTTAAGGAAGACTAGCCTTCTTAAATTACAAGGTTTATCCTTATGATATCTGTGTAATCAATCACTTACCTTTACCTATATGTGGATGTATGCTATAAAAAAGACAGAGCATTGCACCTAAATCATTTTGGGCCACTTAGTCCGCATCATAACCATTGTTAATTTTTTAATTAAACCGATAATATCCTTTGTATGCAAATTTTGATTTAAAAAGTGTATGCAAATGTAAACAAGCCAAAATAATTAGTATCCATTAGGCCAATGAAACCTTAATTGCAGTTGTTAAGCCATAAGAGTTATGATTTATTTTCCATATTAATTGTGTCTTTGAAGGAATAAAGTGTGACGATTCCTGTTTGAATACCTACTATAATATTAATGTCAATAGTTCGTTACTATCTCTATGAACCCTATTAGGATGTAATGATTATGCGGCCCGATCGCATAACCAACAAAATATTATGTGAATTTATATCTTTGTATACGCACCTACGTAAAGGTTATGGACCTACACACCTTACAATTTACCCGTGCAGATTAAACTGTAAGTCGGACTGTACAGTTAAATCGTAGGTCTACACACCTTGCATAAAACTGCACAGTTTGTATCTTTACCACTGTATCTGAAAACATAATTTGCTAAAGATAATTTATGCTACAACAGTGATTCAATATGATAATACTTTTACCGTATAACATCATGGAATCAAGATATTTACGTCCTGACATTGTTTTTCCTGGAATTGTGACAGAGATCGCATCATTGAATTTATTAGTTAGATTATTGAGCACCTGTAGGAAAATTGAATTACCTACCTTTATTGTATTTAAAGGATAATCTGTTTATATTGTTGTGTGGTTTCTAATCTATAGTTTTAACATTATAAAATATATCTGATTTAGTCAAATATCCCCCCTAATTATTTATGATTTAAAAATGTTCATGTCAAAAGTTGTTTGTAGATTTGCACTGCTCAGGTGGCGCCACTGTCGTTTATGATCCTATTCGTTAAATGATAAGTATTTTTTTACAGCATTTTACACATTAATTTAAAATGTGTATCTAAAAAGCCTTAATAGTAACCCTATGCTAAATAATAATTACACAGTACCGTTAAAAGGAACCTTATTATACCCAAACCAGACATTTCATCCTAATTTTTGCGCCGACATTTCTATTCTGGCAGCCCAATTTAATTTTCACCAACTATAATTAGACTTTAATAAATTACGAGTCTATTTTACTAGTTTAACAAGGGAACACCGCTACCCAATTGGATTTAAAACCCTTTTTGCCTTACCAAAGCCGGAGGCTATTAAATAAAGACTTCTATGTGCTAATTAACGGCTAAAGCTAGAGTTGTTCTGAACCGTCGAAAAAGTTTTCAACTGTTCATGGCGTTCGTTATTTACTGGGAAACGCTGACAAAGCAGAAACTAACTTTTGTGTTGTTAATAAGACCGTAATGGGGTCTTGAACGCTGAAGGTGTTATGTTCGGCTGTTTGAAGTTATAATGGATTTATGAAAAGATTTTTCTTAAAAATTACTTACCTATATTAAAAGTTACTCATGTATTTTGTTGCAATACATTGTACGATTTCTACTCTCTCCTCACTTGTCGAAAGAACTGACTACATAATGCCCTTACAAATCCAACGTTACTCCTTTTATCCCTATCGGGATAGGCAGAGGTTCACCTGCACCTTACAGCACGTAAAGCCACTATAGAATGAACACCCAATTCCCACCATTTGTGTTATATAGCCCCATGTAATAGGCGGTGAGCCTATTGCTATATTATGAGCACAACTCCGTGCTACCAATGAGACTTTATTGACAAACCGAAGAACCAGTATCGTTATAATTAATTGTACACATGCCATTATAATATAAGTTTTATTAAAACCTAAAAGGCCACCATGAAAAGAAAGTTCATAAACTAAAAACCAGTACAATTCTATTCACCAATCGCGTTTACCTTTATACTTTGCACATCGATTCCAATTCAATATATTTTTACGTCAGTGCCTAGTCCCTACAGTGCCATGAGAACGCCACCCCTAGATCAATAAAGCTCAATGCATAAATTCAATAGAAAATGCACCGCCCTGAACCCATTCAATGTGTCAGCTAAGGGAATATTTGATGCTTCAGAATTTTCATTGCAAAACTTTTTGCTGACGTTTCTGCTGTGACAGACATGTTCTGATGTTCAGTAACCTTTTAAAGTATTCTAAACGAACGAAAGCGCTTTGGGCGCTCTGATTGGCCAATTCGAATCAACCAACTAATCACAACGCCGAACATACTAAGGGTACTGTCTGGACCATATGTTTGTTATTCTGTCTGTCTTGCAACGTTTATCTAGTCAAGTACTTTAGTTGTTACTATTTCCATTTTTTTGTTGAGTCCAGAATCTTCTGGATACCTTTCAGTCGCGTCTATGTTGTTAAAATTACCGACATAATTAATGATCCAAACATTTTTCACATCATACTTATAATCTCTTCTAATTAAAACATTATAAAAGACACAATTTCTACGTCTTCCTTTAAAAGCATCGTTCTTTTCAAAGACCAAATATTAAAAGAGACGCTGTGTTAAATAGCCCAACACCTCAATACAATTCTCGAATCAACGTTAATGTCATCAAGGGCAATTCATCTCAGACGGGACAGACGAGGGGTTGCCCAAATAATCGTTACGTCTACCCACTGTCAATGCCGACCCCCTCAATCGTATAGGAAATTAATTCAGGTAATTGGAAAACACGCGCCGTCCCACTTCATTTTATATGGAGGCCGTTGAGCAGATGAGGGGAAAAGGTTAATTTTGGACGATGTTGATATGGGACCTCAAAAATACAGGGTTATGAAATAGAAAATACCTACTATAATCCATTTGGTCAGAGAATTTTGTAGTGTGTAGTTTCATAACTATTCCTTAGTAAGTAAAGATTTTGTTTCGAAAACAATTTCTAACTACTGGGTTAAGTAACCATTAAGTGACTCTGAGTACTCAGGTACAGAGGTTAGTCGTTAAGTGTCCAATAATTATATAGGAAGTACGTTTGCCTCTAATAGTTTAAAATATCCTTATGTCAGACAATTTTATTATAGAGATATAGATTTACAACATTTAATTTGTGCAAAATTCAATGGAACCAGAAATTCTAAGGGTGAAAATGCGATGTCTAAAGAAATGAAACGTATTAATAACACTTTAAATATTGCGTATACAGTAATTTAAAAAAAAAACTCGCTGTATTAGAAAAACTATCATAAACCGTCCCCAAAATTAAAATATTGCACTACAAATTCACCTTCTCTTTCAAATATTCGTTTCAACATCAGCCCATCGCAGTCACGTTTCGACTTATCGATTATTTACCACCTATCCAGCTGTAGCGTGATGTTTGGCTTTGTAATTGTCGGGCTACTTTGTAAGATTAAACATCTGCGTGATTCAATTTGTCTGCATCCGTGACAGTTAACTGCCCCTTTTTGAACCCCAAGACAAATTGAAGTTAGGAATATGGGAATATCATTTGTAATTTTGGAAGGTGGACGTGGGTTAAAATTGGTATTGTGTTAATTATTTTTTCTTTTATGTTTTTAATGTTGTGTGATCTTAAATCGGTTATAGCATTGTTAACTCCGAAATATAGATTAGATTAAATTTCAGCCATGATTGTCCCACTGCAGAGCAAAGACCTCCTTACTCTCTTCCACTTCTCTCTGTGCAAAGCTTTTTTAAATATAACACGTGCAAAATTCTGTTATAACTATAGTCTCATTAAAATTACATAAAAATATAGTGGAACACAGCATAAGTAAAACTATCCAACTTAAACGAGCGAAGATGAACTTCATTAGCCTTTTAGAGAGCAGATGAGAGCTAGTCAAGTTCTGCAGAATTTCCATCTTTTGCCTTTGACGGTACTTGAAGTTTGTAATCTAACTTAGTCTAAGAATTACACAGCATGTCACTATGCTTATGTACTAGTTTAAGCTATTTATAGGACGCCTTTAAAAGAACAGTTTTACCTCCTGTAGGAAGTAATGAGATTATGTTCTAAAGCTTCTGAGCTTTGAACCATCGTAAATGAATTTATTTTTGAATTATCTGTCCTATGTATACAGGTCTGTTGTGGTAGGATTTTCCAAAATATTGTGTCATGGTATGTTTTAAAGTGTCGTTAAAATACTTCTGGCCTTTTTTTCAAAGCGAAAGAAAGTGTCAGACTGACTAAAACCCCCCGTTCCTACTCCTGCTTTTCGAGCCGGAGCCCCGGTAACCCGCTAGGTAATTGGCAGCTCCGGATTGGAACTTAAAAGTACTCCGCTTGACCTTTCTAGGACTATCCATCATATACCTAGGATCCCAAGGCAGTATCTACTAGCTCTCTCTAATAGCTATCTTATTGAATAAAATATGAGTAATACTCTCAAAACTGACACTAGCGACATCTACTCCTAACAAAAAAGTTGATAAATGTAATTAGGTACCTTTAATTTAAAGTTTAAGTGTAAACAAAACCAAATATTGTATTGTATGAATGGTATTTAATATATCTTTTCTCCTCTTTCCAGCACCCTGGTACCATGGAAGATATTCAGGGAGGAATTGAACAACGTGCATCCCATATCATCGGGTCTGGAGACGATGGCGTTGAAGACCACCATCGACCTCACGTGTAACGACTTTATATCGAATTTTGAATTTGATGTTTTTACGAGGTATGTTATTGTCATCAAATTATTTTTTGTTGTCTTTAACATGACATAAACTTATTATCCTTATCGCTCATGTGAAAAATTTAATTTTGCTTTGGTCTTTCCCAAATTTACCAGGCTTTAAGTACTTTAGCAGTATTGATCATGTTAATCTGAGCAATATTTCGTACTTCTGTGATACTTTTAACAAATGTCTTGAGTACCTAGTACTACCTACTTAATGTGTGTAAAAGTTCATGGGTTTATATGCTTTACGAAAGAAGGGGAACCGTCCCTGTATTCTGACCACGGTAAAAATAATCGAACTCTAAAGAAGGTGTGTGCATGACTAAGAGGAGACCTTTTGTTCAACAGTGGACGTCTTCCAGGTGAAGGAAGGTGTTTACGCATCTGCAGTTTATTCATAAGACTCTCAACTTATCTGAACTGGACTGTCACCAAAAACAAAACTAAATTGATGACTCCTTTTTTATATTGATGTTTTAAAATGGGCTTTTTTTCAATAAAGTAAATGACACACCATAATTGACTACAAACATTTAAAAAAAAAAGTAAATAAACAAATATCCTACCTCGACCTCATGCTTAACAAAAATAGATGACTCGTTCATGCCAAATGACTACCATTTATATTCCTTTGAGTGACCCTGTCAGCGTGTGCCTTTGCAAAATGATGCTGACCTAAGTCCAAATGACTCATATACTTACCTGTAGTTCCATTGACCTCTTGAGTACGACAAATGTAAACAATATTTATATAAAACTGTCAATGAAGTGTTTTGATAACGGCTTTAGTCTTGACATCATAGCCAAACACGGTTTACGCAGTTTGCGCTAGTGGCGGCGCTAGTGTAGCTTTTGGTGTATTAACCAACAAAATTTTTGCTATTTTGCGATTGTTATTTGTTGATTCCTTAATAAATATCTTTTATCAAATTAGACCTTCAGCTCGGCCTCCGTGTATCCTCAAAAAATCGTCACAATAATGTAAGCGATATTTTGACGACGTAAGAAAACATCCAAGTGTGGGGCACTGGGGCTACATTAAAAAAAAAAAACTTACCTTATTAAATAAAAAATATATAATAATATCTATAATTATTTTATAGGCTTCCATTTTCACCATCTACCATTGAATTCCAGATTATTCCAACCTTGGAGTACGTTACTCCGAAACTGGCAACTGTTAGCGGTCACGCATCCAGGATATGTGGCGTTTTTAACTTACGACGAGGTCAAGGCGAGGCTCCAGAAGTATATACACAGGGCTGGCAGTTATGTGTTTAGGTGAGTTCCTGGTTTAATATAAAACGTGTATTAAAAACGTAATGATCGAAAATAAATGGCTGACCTTCGTCATTACTGAATTGATCTAAGTTTTAACAGAAACTCCACAAAACTAATGTCAAATCTCAAAGTCAGCACCCTTAGTACGAGTTACTTAACGTACGTGCATGTGCGAATGAACCAACCAATCAAAGCGCCGATCGCGCTCGTTTCGATCACGTTAAACGTAAAACAAACTCGTACTAAGGATATAACTATACTGGGTGCAAGCGGAACGCTCCCGAAAAACGCCACAAATTGTTTATGTTTTTATAATTTTAATCGTTTTTGTGTTTGTATTATTCATGCTATATTAAAATTCAGCATTAGATTACAACTATTATTACTTAAAATAAACATTGAATTCTTTATTTTTTTTTAAATAATACACGTTTTATACCATCACCTGTTTGCGACGTTTGAGAGCGTTCCGCTTACACCCTGTATACAATAGAGTAAAATATAAGACATGTCAACCTTGGTATTACCTTGTATAGCATCCCTTGTGCATCTTCATAGATTCAAATATATGACGTAGATATAACATTTTATTATGTCCTAACAATTTCCTTACGCCCTCAGTTAAAAATTTAAGGTTTTAAGTTTTTTTCTTGTTTCATTCATTACTTAGTCTGATCGAAGCCTTGGGTTTAATTTCACATCATAACAATGGTTTACGATTTCGAAATATCTACTGTTGTGTCCAGATTTGGCTTGCGATTGTTATATGACAATAGGCTGTATTACATGGGACTTATATCAAGATAGGGATAATGTTCTTCCTCTAACTACATTGAACAAGAGAAAAATCTTAAAACCAGACAACAATGTGCGATTTACTCAAATCAACATTAATATAATAGCATATTTTTAAAAGTATGTCTATCTAGTGTCTGTAAACTTATTTTATTTAACTAAGACTCCCCCATTTCTCTCTAGTTCGTTCTAGAGATTATCGCTTTTAAATCATCAAACAAACAAACAAACAAACAAATTCTTCAGTACCCTTAGTACAAGTTTCCTTTACGTTTAAAGTAATCAAAACGTGCGTTTGGCGCTCCAATTGACTGGCTTGAATACACTAACCAATCAGAGCGCCGAACGCGCTCTCGTTTCGATCTAGTACTTTAGGCGTAAAGCAAACTCTTACTAAGGACTAGCTTTATATAAAATAGTGCAAAATGTAAGATACGACAAAGTTGGTGTTACATTGCTTAGTGTACATCCCTTATACATCTTCAGAGATTCAAATATATTACACTAGCTACTTCCGCGCGGTTTCACCCGCTTTGCTTGGCTCCTATTGGTTATAGCGTGATGTTTTAGCCTATAGCCTTCCTCGATAAATGCACTATTCAACACAAAAAGAATTATTCAAATCGGACCAGTAGTTCCGGAGATTAGCGCGTTCAAATAAACAAACAAACTCTTCAGCTTTATAGTATTAGTATAGATAGATATTAAATTCTAATCTTCATCTAATCGTTACCAGGTTATCATGTACGCGGCTCGGCCAATGGGCGATAGGCTACGTGACGGTGGACGGCGAGATCCTGCAGACGATACCCCAGAACAAGAGCTTGGTACAAGCTTTATTAGATGGATATAGAGAGGGATTGTGAGTACTACATTGTTTCTTTTTTATACTTGAAATGGGTCGTTTGGCCACTATGTAGCCTGGTGGTAAGCGAGGATGCGGCCTAAGAAGAAGCGAGCCTGCCCATACGCAACCTATTCACTCGAGCCTTAAAGTCACCCAGATTGTACCTCTCAGAAAACGCAAGACTCTGGCAAAGAATTTTTTATCTAATGCTTACTGGTCCTATTTGGGGTTGGCGTTAAACAGACGTATCATCTGATGGTAAGCAATCAGTAACCATGCACTTCCGCGACTCCAGGGAAGTTACTAGAGTGATGCTAGCGCTTAGAGATGATGATGACATTCGGTAACCCTACTCACACAGTGAAACACAACTTCAGTATTTCCATGTCCTGCACAGCTTGAGAAGAGTTTAAAATTACTTTTTTTTCCTAAATTGTCCAAGGGACATAATCTTAACTCTCTCGATCTGTATCTGGTACCAGATTCCAAGGAAGCTAACAGTTTAATAACTAAAACTATTTAAATATCCTTTCAGTTACCTTTACCCAGACGGTCGGGACGTGAACCCGGACCTCAGCAGTGCAATCATATCACCAGCGGAAGATCATATCACTGTAACACAGGAGCAATACGAGCTGTATTGTGAAATGGGTCAGTATAAATATACAATAGGAAATCGCCCCCTATTCTTCCCGTGGGTAAGAGCCGACTAAGAGAAGATACGTTTGATAAGCTTATACTGCTTAAAGTACGAACGCAAACTTAAGCATAAAGATTATGGCAAAACCTCTCATGTTTCATTTTTAAATAATATGTTACTTAGTAGTTAGTTAAACTTTCCTTTAACCTTATTGATTCCCAATTCCAAAATATTGTGAAAAAATTACAATAAAGTTAGAAAAAGATTTTTATATAGCAAATATATTCCTAAAAAATAAACACACATCAATAGATACACATGTTTATTAACTGAAATCTTTTTTTGTTCAAATGACAGGTAGCACGTTCCAATTATGTAAGATTTGCGCGGAAAACGACAAGGACATCAGGATAGAACCCTGTGGACATCTGCTATGTACACCCTGCTTGACTGCGTGGCAAATCGTGAGTTAAATAACTATATTTTTTATACGGTCACACAATACCTATATCTGAAACAACAATATGTGGACACAAAGAGTGGGAATTGAACTGGCGAAACTTTGCCCGGCAGCTAGTTACCCAACCAGTGCGCTAACCACCAATACAGGGTTTGTGTTCGTCTCGCGAGAACAATTCTTTACATAATTCATTAATCGTTGTTCCAAGAAAAAATCAAACGCTATTGTTTTTAAATAAAATTGTATAATAAGACTGCCTCATTGATCGAGTGGTCGCAAAAGCGACTGCCGGGCAAGGAGTCTTGGGTTTCTTCCCAGGTCGGGAAAAGTATTACTGGGCTTATTTCTCACCTCTGTATATCCCTTCGGGGATAAAAGGCGTAACGTTGCATATATATGTTTACGTTGCGTTGTATTTAATTATCTATGCTTTACTTTCTTCCAGGATTCAGAAGGTCAAGGCTGTCCATTCTGTCGAGCAGAGATCAAAGGGACTGAGCAGGTCGTAGTGGACGCATTCGTACCGCCACGCCCGCCTAACACAACGTCAGATAAGTGAGTAAACATCTATGTTAATGTGCCATAAAGCTTATGTTATAAGGTTGAAAATTGAATAGCTTTAGAATAGTCAATTTAGTACAACGTCAGATAAGTGAGTAAACATCTATGTTAATGTGCCATAAAGCTTATGTTACAAGGTTGAAAATTGAATGGCTTTAGAATAGTCAAATATCTGTAATTAACTTTTGCGCAATGTTAGCGCAGGTTTGCGCTACTCGACTTCAATTGATCGCGGCGTAATGTTTTATAGTTTACGTCAATAAATCGGCTATCAAACACAAAAAAAAAATCAAGTCGAACTAGTAGATCCTGAGATAAGTGCTGTCAAACAAACAAACTCTTTTACCTTATAAGTAAGGTATAGATTCAAATATTTAAGATCAAACGAAGTAATTTGCGCAAGTACTAGCGCAATACACCTGTAGTTATTGTAATTGATAGATAAAGAAATACCCTTTCTTGTGTCTAACTAGTTAGTATAATTAACTAATAATTAATTATTCTTGTCCATTCCAGAAACACAAAGACTGCAGTAAAACCGGTGTCTTCAAATTCATCCGGTTCTTCCGGATCGTCCGGTTGCAATGGTTCCAGTGAGTGTTTACTTATAATATTATATACCTACTTTTATTCACTATCTACTAATATAATATCGAAATCAAGCATGGTGGCTTACTTTACGTTTAAAGTAATCGAAACAAGAGCGCGTTCTACCCTCTGATAAACCCGCTCGAATAAACCAACCACTCGATTACTTACGTTTAAAATTATAAGCTATATATGAAAAGATTCGTGCTGTGGATGGCTTCCCATATATCAATACATCTCATACTCGAGCTGCGCATTTTCCTCGCACAGCTACTTTGTGGCGGCGCATCTTCATAGGACTTCTTAATCGCACAGCTACATGGCTTAGTATCAGTGAAAACAGTCACATAATTTCACAGCTTAGCTAATACATCTTCATAGCATAACTACATAGCACATCGATCGAAAAGCAGCCTAAACACTGCATTTGACTGAAAACTAACTCTAATAAAAACAATAAGTGACTATAATACTTTATTACTTTCATTCTAGGTGTAGACGTGACGATATCGGGCAGTGCAAACGGCTGGGCGTCGAGAAACACAACGTTCAACGGACTCACGGATGACATTGACGATGCCGAGGTAAATATTACAATAAATTATACCTTACCTATCAATACATAGGGTCTCATTTTGGTTATATAAAGAGTTTAGCTGACAAAAAGTCTATTTAATGCGTTACTACACGGAAAATAAGGTTTAATTTTTTTTGTATTTAATGAGTTTAGCGTAGTCTTATGTTCGTGGAAGAAATAGGGCAGGAGGGAATGACTAAACATTAGTCATTTGTTTAAACATATTTTTATAATGTGTTTTATTTATCCATATAATGACAAGTAAAACATAAAACAACACACAAACATCTATTTTCTAGAGAGATTTAACAATCTTACAATTGTTCAAAGCTCAAGGTAAAGCATTTATTTCAATTAATTCTTAATTAGGCACTTTACAAACGTCAAATTAAATTGTCCATCAGTCTGTATGTCAGTAAGCTAGGAGTTATTACTAAATACTTATAAAAATAATAGGTCGAAAACATAATCGAAATACTTTTTGACCTTCATTCATTCATTTGATCTAATAGCGGTTTGATTAGAAGTACAAAATAACAAATAAAAATAGGTAAAATCGACCTTATCAACTGATAATACAGATTAAAATGCAGTATTTTTATCAAATATACTATCTTACCTAAAAAGCTGAATGAAAAACATTGCACTGTTCACCATCGATCATATATTTTGACATTATCAAACACGAGTGCTCATGTACTTGTGATATTTTACGTTAAGATAACATAACATGAATGAAATCATCCTATCATACTTTTTTTATATATTTTTTTCTCTATAATTCAACTAGATAAAATCTTTTTTAGTTTTTTGGAACGGAAATCCGAATTAGTTGTTGATTTGATTTGATTTTATATCGCGATCGGTTGATAAGTTTTGTGAGCTGGTTATTGCGTAGTACGTGTATTGCGTATTTTTTTTTGTAAAAATATAGTAAGTACGTGCAAGAAGTTCTAGGGACTTTCTTGATTCGATAGTGTATACAGTCGTTTTGATTTAAAATTGGTCAAAAGTGGTATCATTGGAACACACCAAGCGAACATTTTTTTCTATATCATTTGATTTTATATATTCTAGCTTTATCTAGTGGATTCGCTCACATTACCTGGATAAATCAAGGGTTATTCCAGTTTATTAGTATATTAATTTTTGTGCGCTGGAAGTTACAAGTATATATGTATTCGCACAAACTATCGCGTTTATAATATCAACGCTTATAATATATCGCTTTTCCCTGAGATAAAATGTGGGCTACGTGTTATACCAGACCATGATCTACCCCTGTTCCTTTCATCTCGGTCCCTTCAGCCGTTTTGACGTGAAGGAGTAACAAACAAACAAACAGACATACAAACTTTCGCATTTATAATGTTAGTAGGATTGATAGATATGAGGTGTGCTCCAATGATTATCATATTTTTGGTCCAATTTTAATCAGAATGACTTAAACTTCACCTTTTTTTACGTATTCAATCAATTGAATAAAACGACAGTGTTGTATTTAGCATGGTGTGCATTTTGTTTGTCAGTGTGTGGCATGTTTTGTCGTCCTAAGCTTGCATCCACGCGTTTTGTACCATTTTATGTTATTTATAATATCATTTATTATGAAAACAATTGATTGGTTGACTGTGACTGTGTATTCAGTTTATTTGAACCGAGTTTTCAAGCAAAAGAAATAGCTGCCACCCCACTGCAGCCTCCTAACTGTCTCCAGGTAAAAGAATGATACGTAACAGGTTACCGGGACTCCGGCTCAAAGCAAGAGAAGGAACTGGGGTGTTTTTAGTCAGTAATAGTCTGACCCTCCCACTCGTCTCACTCAAGGCGGGAGAAGTAAATTGATGATTTTCTCCCCTTAAAAAAGGCAAAATAATGCTTTATTTCGTAGTTAAAGGAAGAAACAAAACTTCCAGAAATATAATTATGTTAAAAGACTGGTAATATACGTAATAGACGTCCATGGGCGGGGCTTGCGGAAGTCCACACAAATATTATTTTTGTGATGGACAGTCTATTTATTGAGGGAACCTGCAGGCTATAAAATAATACCACGATATACTAGAGTCAAGTTTACCGAGAGAAACCGGGGAGCTACATTATATTAGCAAAAACTTGTAGGGATAGTTTTTTTTGCGATATGACAAACGAAGAGTCGGATCGTGATGGTACATGATGACCTATTGGTGCCTTCCATGGATACCTGTACCACCAGATGAGTTGCAATTTCGTAGCCGGCCTTTTGAGAGTTAAGAATTTAAGTGTTGTTCGGGGAATCGGGTATTAGGAAGATGGGGAATAGGGCCCCGGTAAACTCAACATAACGCAAGCGTTGTTTCACGTCGGTTTTCCGTGAAGCCGTTGGTATCACTCCCGTCGAGCCGGCCCATTCGTGCCGAAGCATGGCTCTCGCACACTACAGTCACAGTCAACCACATCATGCATGCGACCACGCAAGAACATAATCATTATTTATTTTCCAGATACAACGACGGAAATCACCGCATGCTTAGCTTGTCCGGGTAGTTTATTTGCTTGTCTACGCGCCAAGGAAACATTACATACTTCCTTGTTTGTCATTATTTGTTTTAATGTATCTGTACTGTATTGTTTTGTTGATTTTGTTTTTTTTTTTTATTATCGTTGCCAAATGGGCGTGGTTTGGTCTTGAACGTATTGAGTTGCTTTTGTTCCGGCTCGCCATTTACTTCTAAATTAAAATGGAAAGGATTTTTAAAAAGTATTTTTTGAGCTATCGATAGTCTCGCAACATTTTCCAAAACTAGATTAGTAGGTAGGTACTTAAAAGTATGTATTCGGTATTAAGTTATTAAAAATATAACAAAATACGTTTCGTCCCAAGCCCCGCCCATTTCGTAACGTTAGCTTTAGTGTTGTGTCGCATGTACTTTTGTGAATGTTATGTTATTTTGGGTGTAACATGTTCAATTATTTGGTTTTGATATCTATCGCCTGTGATTATATGTTTCATTAAAATAAATATTAAGGACATTTTAACAAACGAGGTGTGCTACCTACAGCTATTTTCAGCCGTATCTCGATTGCATTAAAATTGAAAATCATTTGACATAATGGTAAGTAAAGGTTTTTAAAATGTCTCTAATATTATTTTAATTGAGTTAAAAGGTGGGATTGTGATAGCGAAATAATGAAGTATGGTATTATAATATTAATTATTTTCTTTCGAATTGACCGTTTAGTTTAAACATTCTGAATAATGTTAAGGTGCAACGACATATTCATAGTCATACAGGGTGTAAACGGAACGCTCCCGACAAAAGGTGCATTTTTGTTTTGGTTTTTATAATTAGTGTGATTATTTATTAAATATTAAAACGCCAGAATGTTTTCTCAAATATGCTACGGCCAGAGTTTATTGCGTAATCTCCAATTGACGCCTTTCTAATCATTTAAAAACGAAATCTAATCAACAAACAACAGTATCAACATTGTCAACAAAAGTAGAGATGATCATTCATCATTACATTAAAACATTACTGTCGAAAGAAAACTGTTGAAGGCAAATCCTCCAGTAAGCGGCGGTCACCAGTACAGGACGTAGCAATTATCGTGTTAATATATTTTCGCTATCACAACTTCACTCTAATATCATATTCTTTTAGCACAATTTGTAACAAATATTCTATAGAACTCGTGTTACAGCTTCAAAACTGTGTTTCCCTGTTATTAAGTGACTTTTTGCGTTATAAA